>NC_061115.1:143536707-143830409 GCF_002878395.1 Capsicum annuum | reverse complement strand
AGTTGTATTTTCAATATCTAAACCATATGGCCTTATCAATTATGCTCCGCATATGTCTATTATCTTTATATTGTTAGTGCTCATAGAAGGTACTAGCTCATAGGTTAGCTTGTGGTCACTTATGATTGTAAGCATCGTTTTTATGACTAGGGGTAGCTCGAGTCATGACAAAACTTGGTATCAGAGCCTAAGAATTTATAGTGTCCTATGGAATCTAAAATACGCATTGAGTAGAGTCTTGTGCATGGTTGTAAAGCACACCACACTTATGGACAAGAGGCTACGAGATATTTTTGGAAAAGTTTCCCTTCTTTTAGTATTCATGTTATGTGAATGAGCATAAGCTCTGTTTAAAAATCTCTTTTTGACTCATTTTTCCTTCCGTTTATAGACAATTCCTCCCAAAAGAAACAATGGAAGAAGAAATGGAAATCATCTCGCACCTCCGTCTGTTTAGGAAGATCCCCTAAATGAGCATGTCTCTAATGCTAAATTCACAACTGCTTTCACTACCTTAGCTCATTAGCAGTTTCTCATAACAATCATTAGGCTATTTCCCCAGCTAATCCAGTGGCAAATATAGCTACAACTAGGATTTGGGATTTCACCCAAATGAATCCCCTTTTATTTTCGGGATCTATGTCTAAGGAGAATCCGCAGGAGTTTTTTGATAGGGTTCATAAGGTGACTGATATCATGGGTTTCACTTCAAGTGGAAGTGCAGAGTTTGATGCTTACCAATTATAGGATGTATCTCACACCTGGTTTAAGTAGTAGAAGAGGAGGATAAGGGTATCGAGGTAGGTCCTGTAGAGTGGGAAGAGTTTGCTAAAACCTTTTAAGATAGGTTATTTCCTTTAGAGTAGAGGGAAGCTAAGGTGATGGAGTTCATTAATTTAAAGCAAGGTAATATGAGTATGAAGGAATACTCCTTAAGTTTACTCAGCTAGTGAGGTATGCTTCTTCGTGGTGGCTGATAATAGATTTAGAATAAGTAAGTTTATTTCTCATATAGCTGATAGTGTAGTCAAAGAGCATGGGACTACTATATTGATTAAGAAGGTGGACCTATCTAGGCTAATGGTTCATTCTCAATAGATCAAGGAAAAGAAGTTTAAAGAAAAAAGAGAGAGAATAAGAGGGCCAGAATAGGTAGCTTTAATTTTTCTCAACTGAGGTCGGGGGTGGTAATCGTTCTTAGTTTTATCAAAAATTTTCAGCTCTAGCTCTATCTTAAGCTAGTGCTCTAATTCTAAAATTCAGAAATGGCAGTCGAGATATGGCTCTAGGCTCTAAGTCCCAGGGTAGTGTGAACAGTGGTCATACTAATCTACTTTGCCAAAAATATGGTAGGAATAACTAGGGTATGTATAAGGCTGGTAGTGATGTGAGTTTTAGATATAATAAGCCAGGACATAGGATTCGTGAGTGTATGGTGGTGGCACAGAGGAGAAGAAATGATCACCAACAGGGCCAAAATACTTCTTCAGTAGTACTTACAGGACACTCGACTCAGCAAGGCTCCACTTCCAGTGTAACCAGTGTTTAATGCCCAAATAGTTTGTATACACTCTAGTCCCAAAATAAACAGGAACTTTCTCTTGATGTGGTTATTAGTACATTAAGGTCTTTCATCTTTATATGTATGTTTTACTAGACCTCGGAACCTTACTTTATTTTGTAACACCTTATATAGCTATTAATTTTGGTGTTAGCCCAAAAATTTTAGTAGAACCTTTCTCAGTGTCTACCCCAGTGGGTAAATCGATCATAGTCAAATGGGTATACAAAAATTGTCCGGTCATAGTATCCTAAAAAATCACTTCAGTTTATCTTATGGAGTTAGAGATGACTGATTATGATGTCATTCTCGACATGGATTGGCTCCACTCATGTTACACCTTAGTTGATTATGGAAATAGGGTCATTAAATTTTAGTTTCCTATTGAACCAGTTATTGAATAGAGGGATAGTACTTCAGTGCTTAGGGGTCAGATTGTTCATATCTTAAGGCATGAAAAATGATATCTATGGGGTGTGTTTACCATCTTGTTCAAATCAAAGACTCTAGTTCTGAGACTCCAAGCCTCAATTCAGTTTTAGTAGTAAGGGAATTTCCAGACGTTTTCCCTAAAGATCTTTCCATAGTTTCTCCTAAAAGGGAAATTGACATCAGAATAGAACTCCTTCCAGATACCTAGCCTATCTCTATTCCCCCTGCAAAATGGCTCCAGCTAAGCTAAAAGAGTTAAAAGAATAGTTGAAAGGTCTCTTAGATAAGGGATTCATCAGTCCCAGTATTTTTCTATGGGGTTCTTCACTTCTTTTGATTCGTAAGAAAGACGGTTCTCTCAGAATATGCATCGATTACCATTAGTTGAATAAAGTCACAATCAAGAATAAGTATCCACTCCTCGGGATTAATGACTTGTTTAATTAACTTTAGGGTGCCAGCTATTTCTCTGAAATAGACCGTTGATCTACCTATCATCAGCTCAGAGTTAGATAATATGACATTTCAAAGATAGCCTTCAGAACTTGGTATGGTAACTTCAAATTCCTATTTATGTCTTTTGTACTACCAAATACCCCAACAACTTTCATGAACTTGATGAACAGAGTGTTCAAGCAATAGTTGGTCATATTCATCACCATCTTTATTGGTGATATTCTGGTCTACTCCCATTATGAAAATAATCATGCAGACCATCTAAAAATTATATGGCAGACTTTTAGAGCCCATCAGTTGTTCGCCAAATTTAGTAAGTGCAAGTTTTGGCTAAGATCAGTAGCTTTTCTTGGCCATATTATTTCTGGTGATAGCATTAGAGTAGACCTTAAAAATACTAAATCAATGAGAAACTAGCCCAGACCTATCTCTCCATCAGATGTCAGGAGTTTCTTGGATTTGGCTAGCTATTATAGATAATTTATTAAAGGGTTTTTGTCTATTACGTCCCCCGTGTCTCGATTTACTTAGAAGAAGGTCAAGTTTTAGTGGTCAGATTCTTGTGAGAAGAGTTTTCAGGAGTTGAAGACTTGACTCCCCTCAACCCCAATCATGACTTTGCCGGATGGTTCAGACGGGTTTGTTGTTTACTATGTGGCTTCCAGAGTTGATCTTAGTTGTGTATTGACGTAGATAGGTAAGGTCGTAGCCTATGCCTCTAGACAGCTTAAGACTCATGAAAAAAATTTCCCTACCCATGATCTTGAGTTGGAAGCTTAGAACAATCATTAGGTTGCTGCCCAAGCCAACCTTGTGGCAAATACAGCTGCAGCTAAGATTCGAGATTTCACCTGAATGAATCCCCTTTCATTTTTAGGATCCAAGTATGAAGAGGATCCATAGGAATTTTTTAATATAGTTTAGAAGGTGATAAATATAATGGGCATCACTTCGAGTGAGAGTGCAGACTTGGATGCATATTAGTTGCAGGATGTAGATTACACCTATTTTAAGTAGTAAAAGAAGGACCGAGATATTGATACAGGGATTGTTGAGTGAGAGAAGTTTTCTATGAATTTCCTAGATAGGTTCTTACTATTAGAGTTGAGGGAGGCTAAGATTTAGGAGTTCATTTATTTGAAGTTGGGCAACATGAGTGTGAAAAAGTGTTCGTTTAAGTTTACTCAGTTGGTGAGGTATGCTTCTAATATGGTTGTAGATAATAGATCTAGATAAGTAAGTCTGTTTCTAGTGTATCTGATAGTGTGGTCAAGGATTTTTAGACTACTATGTTGATTAAGGAGATGGACCTTTCTAGGCTTATGGTTCATTCTTAGTAAATTGAGGAAGAGAAGTTTAAGGAGAAAGATAGAGAGAATAAGAAAGCCAGAATAATTAGTTTTAACTATTCTCAGTCAAGGTCAGAAGGTGGTAATCGTCCCCAATTTTGTCAGAAATCCTCAGCCTCAGCTCCATCTTTAGCTAGTGCACCAGTGCCTAAGTTCAGGCAAGATAGTTAGGATAGGGTACCAGTTTTTAAGTCCCAGGATAGTGTGAACAGTAGTCTTACTAACTCGCTCTACGAGAAATATGGCAAGAATAATTAGGGTGTGTGTAGAGCTGGCAGTGATGTGTGTTTTGGATATGGCCAGCCAGGCCACAGAGTTATAGATTGCCCAAGGTTGGTCAATAGGGTCAGTCCAACCATCCTCCAATTCCAACCGGTTGCTCAACTCAGCAGGATGTCGATTCCATCACGAACAGTGGGCAGCATCAGAATAGGATGTATGCTCTCAAGACCCGACATGATCAATAAAGTTCTTCTGATGTAGTTATGGGTACGTTACAAGTTTTTTATCTCTATTTTTATGATTTATTAGACCCTATAGCTCCACTCTCTTTTGTAACCCCCTATAGCAGTCAATTTCAGTATCAGTCCCAAATCTTTAGTAGAACCTTTATCAGTGTCTACCCCTATGGGTAAATCTATTATAGCCATACGGGTATACAGAAATTGCTTGGTCATAGTACCAGTAAATTACCTCAGTTGATCTTATCGATTTAGAGATGACTGATTTGATGTCATTCTCGACATAGATTGGCTCCATTCATGTTATGCCTTAGTTGATTGCAAAAATAGAGTCATTCAGTTCTAGTTTCCTAATGAACCATTCATTGAATGGTGAGGTAGTACCTCTCTACTTAGGAGTCAAATTTTTTATTATCTTAAGGTAAGAAAAATGATATCTAAAGGGTGCATGTACTATTTTGTTCAAGTCAAAGATTCTAGTTCTGAGACTCCAAGTCTCGAGTCAGTTCTAGTAGTAAGGGAATTTCTAGATGTGTTCCCTAAAGACCTCCCCAGAGTTTCTCCCAAAAGAGAAATTAACTTTGGAATAAATCTCCTTCCAAATACCCAACCTATCTCTATTTCTCTCTACAAAATGGATCTAGCTGTGCTTAGGGAATTGAAAGAATAGTTGAAAGATCTCTTAGATAAGGGATTCATCAGACCTAGTGTTTTCCCATGGGGTGCACCAGTCCTTTTCGTTCATAAGAAAGATGGTTCTCTCAGAATATACATCAATTATTGTCAGTTGATCAAAGTCACAATCAATAATAAATATCTACTCTCTAAGATTGATGACTTGTTCGATCAATTTCTAGGTGCCAGTTACTTTTCTAAGATAGACCTCAGATCCGGCTATCATCAGCTCAGAATCAAAGAATGTGACATTTTGAAAATAGCCTTCAGAACCCAGTATGGTCACTTTGAATTTCTAGTTATGTCTTTTTGACTAATGAATACCCCAACAACTTTCATGGACTTGATGAATAGAGTATTCAAGTAGTACTTGGAAATGTTCATCATAGTCTTCATTGATGATATTCTTGTCTATTCCTGTAGTGAAAATAATTATGCAGACCATCTCAGAATTGTATTGTAGACTCTTAGAGCCTATCAATTATTTGACAAATTTAGTAAGTATGAGTTTTGGCTAAGATCAGTAGCTTTCCTTAGCCATATTGTCTCCGGTGATAGCATTTGAGTTGACCCTCAAAAGACCAAAGCAGTGAGAAACTGGACCAGACCCAACTCTCTATTAGATATTTGGAGTTTTTTAGGTTTGGCTGGCTATTATAGACGATTCTTTAAAGGGTTCCCTTCTATTACATCCCCTATGTGACGATTGACTCATAAGAAAGTCAAATTTTAGAGGTCAGATTCATGTGAGAAGAGTTTTCAAGAGTTAAAGACTCAACTCACTTCATCTCCAATCTTAACTTTGGAAGATGGTTCAGATAGGTTTGTAGTTTACTGTGATACTTCCAGGGTTGGTCTTGGTTGCATATTGATGCAGAGAGGTAAGTTCATAGTCTATGACTCTAGACAGCTTAAACCCCATGAAAAGAATTACCCTACCCATAATCTTGAGTTAGCAGCTGTTGTTTTTACCTTGAAAATTTGGAGGCATTATCTTTATGGAGTTCATGTTGATGTGTTCATGGATCACAAAAGTATGCAGTATGTATTTTCATAGAAAGATTTAAATCTTCACCAGAGAATATGGCTTAGGTTGTTAAAAAATTATGATATGAGTGTGTTGTATTATTTGGGCAAGGCTAATGTGGTGGAAGATGTCCTTAGTAGATTGTTTATGGGTAGTGTTGCTCATGTTGAGGATGATAAGAAGAAGTTAGTCAGAGAGGTTCATTAGCTCACTAAATTAGGTGTTCGATTGGTTGATTCAGCTGAGGGTAATATATGGGTTCAGAATGGTTCAGAATCTTCTTTGGTTGCTGAAGTGAAAGAAAAGCAAGATAGGGATTCCAGCCAAGTTAAGTTGAAAGAATCTGTTAGAGATAAGAAGATAGAGGTTTACTCCCAAGGGGAATACAGTGTGTTGTAATGTCAGGGTAGGCTGTGTGTGTCGTGTGTTGATGGTTTGAGATAATGGGTTTTGAAAGAAGTGCATGGTGCGCATTACTCTTTACATACGAGAGCCACTAAGATGTACCGTGATTTATGAGAAATCTATTGGTGGAGTTTGTATAAGGAGAGATATTGCATAGTTTGTAGCTAAGTGTTCTAATTGTAATCAGGTTAAGGTTGAGCAATAGAGGCCTAGTGGCATATTGCAATAGTTCAGCATTTTCACTTGGAAGTGGGAAGAGGTGAACGTGGATTTTTTGATGGGTTTGCCTCGTACACATCATCAGCATAATTTAATATGGGTGATTATAGATAGAATGACCAAATCAGCTTATTTCTTACCAGTTCATACTTCTTATTCAGTCGAGGATTATGCCAAGCTCTATATTAGAGTGTTGGTTAGGTTGTATGGATTCCCATTTTCTATCATTTAAGAAAGAGGTACTCAAGTTACCTCTCACTTTTGGAAGGCTATTTAGAAGGGTCTTAGTACCCAAGTTCATCTCAGTACAGGTTTTGACCCTCAAATAGATGGTCAACCAGAGAGGACCATTCATACCCTAGAGGATATGTTGAGGGTGTGTGTTCTTGATTTCATGGGTAGTTAGGATGATCATTTACCTTTGATTGAGTTTTCCTACAATAGCAGTTATCACTCCAATATTCAGATGGCTCCATTTGAGGCTCTCTATAGGAGGAGACGTAGATCTCTTATTTGTTGGTTTGAGGCAGGTGAGGCTACTTTGATAGGACCGATTCATTGTTGAATGCAATACATAAGGTTAAATTTATTAGGGAGAGGTTTAAAACAGACCAAAGCCATCAAAAATCCTATGCAGATATGAGAACAAGAAATCTTGAGTTTGCAGTTGGGGATTTGGTGTATTTGAAAATCTTGCCCGTGAAGGGAGTGGAGAGATTTGGCAAGAAGGGGAAGATTAGTCCCCGATATGTTGGCCCTTATAGAATTTAGGTCATTTTGCAAAGGTTGCTTATGAGATTGAGTTGCCTATAGATTTGGCATCAGTGTATCTAGTGTTTCATGTTTCCCTATTAAAAGAGTGTATTGGTGATCCAACTGTTGTAGTTCCTTTAGAAATCATAGATGTTTAGGATAGCCTTTCTTACTAAGAAATCTCAATCGCAATCCTTAATTGTTAGATTAGTAACTTAAGGAACAAAGAAGTTCCCTTGGTCAGACTTCTTTGGGGAAATTAGTCCATTGAGGGAGCTACTTGGGAAGTAGAGGTAAATATGTGTACTAAGTACCCTTATCTTTTCTCCGCAAACTCAGACTCAGCTTAAGGTAAAAGTTTTCCTTCAATTGTTTCTTTTCCATTTTCAGTTCCAGCTACATAATCATTCTCATGCCATTACATGCATTCACAAAATCAGTTCATTCATGTATCATGTTTTAGATTCAGTCGTGTAATTATGTTTTGAGTCATAGATGTTCAGTATGTTATCTCAGTTGCCTTAATTCAGAACTCGCAGCCTAATCAGTCTAATTCGAGGACGAATGTTCCCAAGGGGGAGATATTATAATACCATGTATTATTCTTAGCTCAATTCAGCTCTTAGTTTCATGCATAAAAGGCTTAAAGCCTAAAAAATTTATCAAATGTCGGGCTTATTCATTTTCAAGGCTTCTTAACTTTGAGGATTTTAAAATTGGTATTCCAGACCCCGAGGTGTTGGTTTTTGAGTTAATTCATGCTCAGGGGTGTAAAAAGCATGTCTAGGGGAAGTTTTGGTTTTTTTCGAGGATTGGGTCATGGTTAATTACAATTCTAGCAGCTCATCGTGATAGGGCCGCATCGCATTCATAATAGCGATGGATCCCTTATCGCATCGTGGTGTCCCTTTAAAACTCATTCTAGTTATGAATTTAAATAACTGAGGGGCAATTGTGTCTTTTCCCCTCAACTCAATTCACCGAATCACAAATTATAACACCAGTTTGGGCATTATTTGCCCATCTTCTCTAATTTTCTCTAAAAAATAAACCCTCTCCTCCCCCAAGATCATCAAATTCCATTATTTTCTCTCCAAGAAAACCAAGAATTCAAGTTCCCCAATCCAAGATCATTCAATAAAGCAATAATATTAGTGTTTCTCTTTCAAACATAAGGGTTTAAGGTATGTGTGATGTTCATCCATGGTCCCTTTTCACCCATGGAGTCCAAGAATCTCTTCTTATGTTTTAAATTCTGTATTTTACATGATTAAGTTGAATTATGCCCATGAATATCTTGTTATTTCAATTTCAAGTTAAGATTATAGTTGTTTTCGAGTGGTGTGGATTATAGTATGTTTTGAATGTTGTAGTTCCCATATCATGTTCATGCAATTCAAGCTCAATTTTTGGCTTTTGTTATGTAATCATTCTATCTTGTCATGTATAAAAGCTTCCTCATTTTAAAGTCTTAATCTCCATGTGTTTGGTACAATGCCAAAGTGATGGATTTTGAATAATGATTGTCTATCGTGATTTTCAAAGCTTGTATATGTCCTTATCCTTATTTCCTTTTAGTTTTGGTGGGTTATGAACACTCGATACCTAGTTGTTTACATAATTTTAGTATCTTCAAAATGATTTCAGATATTCCATGAGCATTATCATTCAGTTAGTTATTATGATCAGTTTTTTATTCAGTTAAGCTTAATTCAGTCCATTAAACAGTGTCATTCAGTTGGGAGTAGGATTTAGCACCAAGCTAGTATAGGGATGGTGGCTTCCTCGTCAATTAGGCAGTCATTAGTAGCAGTCCCTGTATTCTAGAACTATGTAGCCATAATAGGTTATAAGGAGTCACCCATCAGTTAGGTTTGACTTTCTCTCAATGTTCACTCGTCAGTTAGGCTTGACACCCTGGTCCTTCAGGACATCAGTTTAGTGGATTTACACAACCAGTGTTAGTACCCGTGGCACGGTACTGGCCCCCTTCCAACTGGGGTCATAAGTTGGACTCTAACTAGTTTAGATTAGGGCATGTCAATTAGATGATACCTCCCATAGTCTCAGTTCAGTATAGAATTCAATTTAGGTTTTCTTGACCATAGCATACTGACTTCCAGTTATTCAGTTATGGGATTTCATTTTATAGATTATTTCAGAAACATTATATACTTGGTTTTGCATTCTTAGTATCTTAGTTTTCATGTATGCATACTCAGTTGTCTCATTCTATTTAGTTATTCATTACTTTATGCACAGTTAACCCATACATTTCAGCCTAACCTTATCTCATATACTATTATATTCAAAGTACTGATCACATACTCTTCTTCGTACTATGATGTCTTATATCATAGGTTTGGACACACAGTTTCCTGACTGGGCTAAGATAGTCCAGTGTTACAGTAGCAATAGTAGTGGTGAGTCCTCATCCCTCGAGGACAAGTTTATCTTTCATTCAGTTATTTTAGTATTCCTTTATTACAGTCAGTCATTTAGAGGCTTTTTATTATGACAAACCTCAGAACATAACCACAGATCCTTGAAGCATCAATTTTATTCACATTATATAGTTGGAATGATTACCACTACTGTCAATGAATGTTCCCCATATCACTTTGTACTTTGCTTTTCTTTGTAAATATATCACACAACTAGGGACCTGGTCCGTTGTTGTCAATTGACATTATAAACTTAACTCATTTGCTATATTTCAATTTTCCCCTGTCAATACACTTGTACTCATCAATGTGTATTTGAGCATTCTTCCCCCTGTCAATCTGCCTTTATTCTTCAATAGGCCATCATTTCTTCATCATCCATCAGTTCTTCACTATTTGAGTATTCTTCACATATCACCTATTATATGCACATGCTTGGTACCTAGTCCCTTATACATCAGAACACACATACCTGGTCCCTACCTTATGCATTCAATATTCTCCCTTTTGGCATCATTAAAAAGTAATAACAATAAAGGAAAAATAAAGTAAGCACAAGATGGTTAACCCATGGACACTAGGGCAATACTAGCATCAAAATCAATAACCAAACCTACCCATATTTGGCTTACTAAATTGATGTTAATTGCTAGCACCCACATATCACTCCCTTAGTAATGCATAAACCAAGATTCATGCATACCCGTTAAAACTCTAATTATTCTTAGCCCCAAATTTATACTAGAAACCCTAAAAGAAACATTAATGTAAATACCTATCTCCCCCATTTTACCTTCTTGTCATATTGGTTTGGATTTAACTTGTATCTATTATTTTGAAGAAACTTGATTGCTACTCATATTGTTCCCTATGGATTTGACCCCGACTCCATAGTTGGGTAAATATATTGACAATGACCACCTTGCACTTTAATTGACATGTAAGTTGAGCGTTATAAAAAATAATGTTGTTGTCGGGGAATAATTTGATGTATTAAGTTAGTTAAAAATTTTAGTTCCTTGCTCGAATTCAAGATTGTATTATTTGTTTGAGATTTTTCTTTGTAGGAAGATTTTATTTTATTTTTACTTTTCTCTATGGCATCTCCTAACAAATATGATGTTGGTAGTTTGGAATCTTATCGTGATGACCCATGTCCAATCTTTGATGTACCACACTTCATGAGAGATTGTGACTATGCTCTCTGGAGAGAGATGGATTCACCATCTCGATCCTATAGGGAGTATACGTGTTCTTTATGTAGTGGTCGAGATGGACATTAGAGTGATTGTCCAAATGCCCCTCTCCTATGATACAAACCGAATGACTAGTTCTTCTTATGAAATTTATAGGTCTTATGGTAAGAAAAAGAAGGAGCAACAAACCTTACCCATTGATCTTGGAGAAATGCTTCAAATCATTTTCGATCGGGTAACTATAACCAGGGAGAATGTGCAAGACTTGAATCAATCCTATCGGGTGTTCGCAAGGGCAAATGTCAAGGCAAAGGAATTGGGCAAGGATATAATTCTTGCAACCCTCACAACTATGCCTATTTGCTAAGAAAAGGTTCATCAAGAAGAGAAACCAAGCTACGATGATGGGATTGGTAGCGAAGACTCCTCAGTAACTTCCCAATCTATCGAGTCATATAACGAAAAAGAGGCAAGATTAAAGGAAATGATACTAGAGTCAAAAGAAAAATCAACTCAAATCTCTTGTGATGACTCTAGCTTATTTTGGGGTGAAGATATTTTGGGGAGGCTATTCCAACATTGGGGTTTGTACCTCACTCAAACCACTTCTCAACATTGTGCTAGGAGGATGTGATGAGAATCCATCTACATAGGCAAATGATGGATTGTGGGGAGATGAAGGACCATCCCTATATTTTGGAATTTGATATTCCAAAAGAGCATATAGAACCCCAATCATCAAAGGCCAAAATACACAATTTTGGATTCACAACAATTGTCCTATTGATATCCTTACCTTTCCCCGAAGAACCAATTCGGAAATTTGATATCAAATTGGGTAAAAGGTTCAAGTCCTCAAAATTGAGAGATCAAAGCTTGCTCTCTATGCCCTCACATCTTCCAAGTTTCATCTTGGAAGATTTAAATCTTCTAACCCTCTGCCGCTTATTGCATATTGAATAAAAGTTGGGATGGAGACTCAAATTTTTCAAGTGGAAACATAAAAGGAAGTGGTGGAGGCGTAGTGTCGCAACATTAAACCAAGAGCTAGATGAGGCAACCCATCACGCCACAAAAAGTGGCCTGTATCCTTTTTATTTATGCATGATGGAGTAGATTTCATTTTTGTTTATGCATGCACAATTCGTGAAATTTTAGTGCTAAGGGGAATTTTTGTTGAATTTGAACAGAGAACATGTGAAGTTGGCAATTTGGACTGAACAAAAAGTGTAGAAAACCCAATTATTTGGTCTCAGTTACCGCGACTGCAATCCATGCCACCACAATCGCAGAGACTGCGTGACCACGATCGTGGTCAAATTAGTTTAAATGACCATCCGAATGCCACTTTCATCCATGCTCCTCTTTTAATTTCTCTCAAAGTTCTCTCCGATTTTGGCATTACATTGCATATTCAAGTGTCAAGTCATCTCTTGCATCATCAAATTCGGTAAGTTGCCTCAACTCACTTGATTTGAAGATAATTACATGTTTAGAACTTATAGTTTACGGAAAGGCCTAAAACACTATTTTCATGGCCAAATGCATGGTTGTTGATGATTGTTGTGTGGTTATCTGTTGTAGTTGGTGTATACACTAATGGGGAAGTCTTGAGTACCCAGAATTAAGCCTTTAAATTAAAGTGTATACCATGTGTTTGATTAAATGTCCCTATAAATCCCATGTTCAATTCCTTGAAATTTGGGGGCTCTGATCACATAGCCTAGGCATAAATTCTATGATTACACTGTCAATATGCCTAGTAGAAACAAAAAGTGGGATTTAAATAGTACTTGAACTGAAGTAAAGAAATTGGCATGTCTGGTCTAACGTACTGCAATCACGATCCCGATGACTACGATCGCAGCACCACGGTCACGGTCAACGCTCCGCGATCTCCATACCTGAGGGTAATTCTTGGCAGACCTCAAAAGTTCTGCACATCCTTTAATACCCTAAAACCTTCCATAACACTACCACTTGAGCTTATTTATGTGATCTAGCATGTTTTTTGTATGACAATACTAATGTTGGTCTGAGTTGCATTACTTATAGGTTCTCATCCTCAAAGATGGGAGATTTTGATAATACCTGATTCATGACCGCACAATGCCAGCACCTCTACTACAAAGATTTCCATAGGATGAAGCTACTCCCTAAAAGGGGTATTAGCTTAGATAAGGTGGAGGAGAAACTCCCAGAATTCCACGCCAGACTCACTACAACCGGGTGGATGTATTTTTCCTCAAAACCCTTCTATGCTAATGAGCAGTGGGTATGTGAATTCTACACAAACCTCAGTGTAGTGTCTCTCATGAACCCCTTGATGATTATTAGGGTTAAGCAAGTTAGCTTCAGAGCAGAAGAGATTAATACGGTCTATGGGCTCCTAAATGCTGACATGGGGAAGTTTCATGATAAGGAATATGAGCCAGGGACCTGGCTAGCAAACATTTTATGCCCTAGAAAAGTAGTTCTCTGGTCTATCACCAAGAGAGATATTTTAATAAAGGATTTCACAGCTGAATCCAGGCTTTGGCTAAATATCATATACAACGGAGTATCGCTATTCACCCATATGACCATTGTCACTGATTTGTGAGCTCAGATGGTGGCTTACATTCTATCTAGCATCCCTCTCAATGTGGGTGAGATTGTTCTTTCAGAGTGGAGGTATTTCTAAAATCAAGGAGGTATGTATCTTCTTGTCCCTTCCCTTATAACTGAGCTTTGCAAAAGGGCAGAAGTGAAAGAGCATGCTGCAGATACTTTAGTGTGTCCAGGCTTCCTTATCCACCCACTCAAATTCAGAAGTGAGGGTTCCCAGGTCAGAGTAAAAAGAGAAAGATGGACATGGACAAATCAATCTAAGAGGACATAGACTCTTGCAGACCCTCATTAGCTATTGCTTTTGATGACATTTCTATTCTAATGTAGGGGGTGAGAGAATTATTGTCCAACCTACCTTAGGGACCAAGAGATCCCTCCACTGCTTGCCATTCATATATAGCACAGTTAGATTATGAAAAGTACATGGAAAGCAGTAGAAGCAGGGTTCCACAGTAGATAGTCTGGAGAGATCCTTTTTGTCCTTAGCCATCTCTCATAGGGACCTCAAGGATTCACATGAGAAAATGGTAAAGAGAGAAAATAAGAGAGACAAGTTCTTCAAGAAGATGTAGAAGGGGGTGAAGGTCATCTTCAAGGTACTCAAGCCCAACTATCGACTACCTTTACCGAGGATAGACAGTGAGAACAAGGCCTCTACTGATTGGTCTACTGATGATGCTGAGGGTGATGGAGCAAAGTCAGCGGGAGAGGATAGCTCTTGATACATATTTAGAGAGACCATTTTACTCTTTTTTACTCGCACATGCAGTGAGCACACTGTATCCTTTTTGTTGGGGGTACCCCCGAATTTGTATTATGTTGATTAATATTGGATGTTTTATGTTGTTTTGGTTGACACTCTAGATACTATTTTTATTTGGATTTAAGATGTGACGTTATTAGGAACTCTGATGTTGCCCATATTTTATGGATTATCATGTGGTTTTTAATTTTTATTTTTCTTCTACTTTTATTTAGTTTTAGTTTTTCTTTTACTTCTATTTTAATTTTGTTGATACACGACTAGCTTTGCCCTATGATAGATTGAGTGATGAGATTCTTAAAGGTAAAGCATCGTGTTTGGGTTTTGAGGCATAAATGCAAGGGAAGTCTAAGTACCTATGAAATTGTATGTTGTAAAGTTGGGGTCACTTTGTACACTATTGGTGAAGTCTGAGTAGCCATATGGGTAGATTGCCCGTTTTGAGCCTAAATATGTGACTAAGGCCTTGGTTGTAGTCATAGTTTAGCAAATTGTGCGAGAGGCTAATGCAAAATGAACAACTCCCTCCGTCCAAAATTTTTAAAAAATCAAGGGCATGGAGGTGAGCAATGTTGTAACAAAACTTTTCTCCTTTTGTGGCTTTATAAATTTTGAATTGTGAATAGAATTAGATACTCCAAAATTCTTTCTAACGGGAGGGATATTTGATCTCTCTTGGCCAATTTTGCATGCCATGTGTGGTGATCCTTTGCATTTATCTCTTGTATATTTGTGTTATCTAGAACTTGCCCCGTTAGAAATGATCTTAAGCCACCTTTGTGATTTTAGAACCCACTCTAGACTAAAAAGCCTACCCATGCATAATTGTAATCCCTAGTTACCCATTTTGAGCCTTTGGATCTTTCTTTGGTAAACACATTACAAGCCGTGAATAATTTTTTATCTCTCTATTGAATCATATCCTCTGTGAACTTGAAAATACAACTTGAGGATAAAAGCTTAAGTTGGGGGTGGTAAATATTGATGAAAGTAAGTTTGGGGCTATGAAGTACTAAGTGAAATGCCTAATGTGCCTATGCTTTGAAAATGAATGAATAAAAAAAGAAAGTGTTCAATAAAGGAAAGACGTGCATGACAGTTGCAATAAAAAGGAATGAAAGAAAATTGGTGAATAAAGGAAGCAAAAAAAGTAGGCATAATAAAAAAGAGAAAAGAAAGAAGCAGTGGCCCATAGTCAAAAAAGAGGATTGAAAAGTGTGATGCAGATATTCAAGGAAGGGTGTAGCCATGTCATCCTAAATTATATCCTACCCTAAACCAAACCAATGTTACAAGCTTAAAAAGTCCTTTGAGATCTCCGGCCATTTACTCTCTACGTAGTGGCAATTGAAAATAGGGGCAAGCATATAGTATGACACTTGTTGCATAGAGATTTCTTCTGTGAGGGAGAGAGTTTTTGCACTTAAAATTCCTTGTTGCATTTTTGATAACTTGGTGTGTGAAATTCTTTTTCTTGTGAGGATAAGCATGAAAAACAAGTTGGGGTGGGTGATTTCATCACCTTTCGAAGAATGAGGCAAATAGAGTATAGCTAAGTTGTGTTTTAGAGGAATACACCTCTAGAGTATTGGTTTTTGTTGCTTGATTGATCTTTAAAGTCTTATGTATCCTTGAATATTACATCTTATTATAGGGGTGTAGTGGAAATTAGCTTAACTCGTATGTAATGAGCTACTTGTGGTTGCGACTAAAGTTAAAGTCATTGTGAGCTCTAAGGTATAAAGTTGGGCATAGAGAATTGTTGTCTCATGGTAAGAGGTAGTGTTGCTTGAGGACAAGCAAATGCTTTAAGTTGGGGGTATTGATGAGTGATGATTTTATCACACATTCTCTCTAAAAATTTGTGCACATTACCTTGTTTTGAATGAATAAATAAGACAGATTGATGATAAAATGTACTATATCCACTCTTTGCGAACATAAAGTTGAGGAGATCAAAAGATATGTATTAAAGCTAAAAATGATCAAAAGGGAGCATGAGAAGTGCAGCTGAAGACTTGGAGCAGAAAGGCCTCTGGTACTGCGATCGCGGCAGCCAAGCAAAAGTCATTCAGCCACGAACTCAGAAGTTACCCATGGTCGCAAAACTGTGGTCACATCCAGACCCGCACAATCGTGGCTTAGCGAAAGAAATCAGCCCAAGGTCAAAATTGGAAATGCACGTGACTGATCCCAATTTTGACAAAAAGACTCAAACCCTAGAATCATGGATTATATTCCATCTTCCCCAATTTTTTAGGTCTAGCTCTTGAATTCATAGCCTCTATTTTTTTAGGAGAAAAAAATATTGCATAATTTTTGGGAAAGAATACATTGGAGACTTTCTAAGTGGAAGATTAGCTCATTTCCATTGTCGATTTGTGGGAGTGTCATGTTTGAAGTAACATTCACTTAAGCTTCAATAAATTACTTCAATGGATATTATGGGTATATCTATGATTATTTGTCTTATGTGTAGCTAGATCTCCCTCTTGGGGTTATGTGTGTGTGTATGGGTTGTTATTGATTAACTTCTATTTAGTAGTTCATATTTATGGGTTTTATCATTTCTATGCTAACTTGGTTAGGGTTTGATGGGTGAAATCCCCAAATACCCACAAGGGTATGATAAGTGAACGCTCCAGGAACTAGAAAACCCAAAGCCATCTTCGAAAGAAGGATTTTGGGTGAAGTTTAGAAATCCATATCATCCTTGAAAAAGGGGTGTGGAGACCAAAGCAATGATAGATAATTGTGTGTGTAGTTCTTAAAATTTTCATTATCTTACACATAAAGGTGAATGTGAGGTTGACTATACCATGGGTATCAACCTAGAAATAAGGATGCGTAGATTGAGGTTGTGGTTACCAATTATTGAACACACCTATTAGGTCTTCGAATGAATCAATGGGTGAAAGTTTGGTGTTTTGTTGAAAGACTAGCATCAAAATCTATAACCAAACCTACCCATATTCGACTTACTAAATTGTTGTTGATTGCTACATCTACATATCACTCCCTTAGTAATGCATAATCCCAAGATCTATACATACCCGTTAAAACTCTAATTATTCGTAGCCCCAAATTTACACTAGAAAATCCAAAAATAAACAATAGTGTAGATACCTATCTCCCCCTTTTTTGCCTTCTTGTAACATTGGTTTGGATTTAATTTGTATCTAATATTTTAAAGTAACTTGATTGCCACTCACATTGCTCCTCGTGGATTCGACCCCAACTCCAAAGTTTGGTAAATAAATTGATGACGATTGCCTTGCACTTTAATTGACGTGTAAGTCGAGCATTATCAACAACAATATGTTTCTTTTTTCTTAACGCAGGGCCACTAGACTTTGGACTGGAGGACCTGATCCTTCACATGAAATTCTTATGTTCTCTTCTCAGTTGCAGTTGTAAAGTCCGAATCAATGTCCTTACCCTTACAAATATCTACAACTTCAACATTTTCCTCCTCTACCATTATGACAGCTTTCAGACTGCTAGCCTTTATAGCATCTTCCAACACTTTCTTTTCTGATCCTCTAGTGGAATAGGATTTAACAATCTTTACATCAGTAACAATCACCTTTTCCTTGACTTTGTTTCTCCAATGTTTCAATGTAGACCACCTAAAAGGTGTTTCATCTCTATCCTACTCATTTAGAGGTAGCACAAATTCTTTATCATTTGTCTTTTCATCCCTTTCACCTCCTATTTTCTCTTCTACACTAACAATGTTTTCCTTGGTATCATATGCAAGTAGAAGCAAATTTTTGGCTATCTAATTTTCATTACTGGAGAGATATGAACTTTTCACAGATATTTCATCATCAAACAGTTGGGAAAAGATTGGGTTTTACTCAGAGGATGTAGGAGAACCTGGTACTTATAGGGTTTCTATGACTTCAGACTTTTCTAGTTCTTTAGATAAAATAGGGATTTGAGAATCTTCAGGTAATTTTTGGTTTGCTAAGGAAGAAAGTACTTTGAATTGAGGAATTTTTTGTTCAATTGGTGAACCAAATCCTTGATTTAAATCCACCTTCATGGCTAACTTAGTATCAATTCTAATAGTGGAGAAAGGAATAGATTCAGTTAGGAATTCTAGATTTTGTGAGAAAGGTTCAGTAAGCAGATTTAATGCAGGTTCTTGTTGAGGACTTGAGGTGATTTCTTCTATGGAACTGGGCGACAAGAAAATAGAGGTTTCATTTTGAGGTTGTTCGGACTAATTTTTAGTAACCTTAACAACTTCTGGTTCATTAATAGGGGTTGAGAAAGATGGAATTTCAATCATTTTGAAAATTTTGAGAGACAAAAAAAGACCTATTCAGTTTAGAGAAGGTGTAAATTGAAAAAAATGATGTTAATTTGAATGAGAATAAACTTCAAAGGATTTGATTTGTAATTAAGGAAGATGACCGTTTGACATTAAAAGATGCCTTTTGAATAGACACGTCAAACTCTAAATGGGTGTGACTCATCACGTTTGTTATGTATTGACAACTTTTATTCAGATGAGAAAAGACATATGGATTTTTATATAGGAGTTTTACAATATTTAAGTCACACTTAATGGTACTAACCTAAGAACTGGGACCAAGTTTATAACGTCCCAATTTTTGAACCAGAATGCTACACGGTGCTCTTGACCTCGAAGGACCACAAGCTAACCGATAACTGATATTTGTACATGTATATTGATAAAAGACTGTAAAATGCGGAAACATGAATGGAAAGGCCATAAGGTTCAATACTAATACATAAGTGAAAATATGGTCTACAATACCAAAACAAATCTAAAATAATTGTCTGACATGATATAGTCCGAAAGCCTCTAAACTGTCTGAATAAGGAGTTGATGGGACATGTCCCCAACTAACTCCATTTACTAAAATAAATTAAAAATTGAAATAGTAACATAATCAAATAATATCATCCTCCAATGATGAGGACTCAGTTCTAACTCTGTCTGCTGAAACCTGGAATGCTACTGACGCTCTAAATCTCGTGCTTCTAAACCTATGGTATAAGACACCATAGTGCAAATGCGTCAGTACTTTGAATGTACTGGTATGTAAGTGAGGTAGGCTGATTACAATAGGGTTCATATGCATGAATAATACTATTTGACTAGCTAACATGAACATGAGAATACATGCATACATAAGTAACTGTAACTGACATCGTGATAGGACTGAATATCGAGTTTTGACTACTAAGTTTATTGATATTGACATCTGAGTCACTGATGAGTGAGAAAGAATGATACTATATTACTAAATACTGAGGGACTAATACTATGTTACTGATACATGAATAACTATGTCTAACAGTTCTAATTATGAAAAATTGGTTTGGTTGACTGTACATAACAATTCTGAAGTTGAATACTGAAAACATAAGTTTTGATAACTGACATAACTCATAACATAAGTGACTGTATATGACAGTCCTAAATCTGATGAAACTAGCTGAGTTTGGTACTATATCTGAGTATCTGAATTTGAGATTAGTCCTATCTAGCGGGTGATCTCTAAATCTAATAATACTAATAATAAAGATGATTTAACTTAGTCTGAGATCAGTCCTACCTTGCAGCTGATCTCTGAATTTGATTATGCTAATACTGATTGACCATAGTTGAGATCAGTCCTATCTAATGGGTGATCCCGAAGTCTATTTATAATGATAAGGATTAACTGTATCTGACAGTCTTAAAATCTGATAAACTATCTGAGTTTTTTTACTGAGATTGAGTTGACTATATCTGATAGTCCTAATTTCATAACTAAAACTTTGGGATGTATTTATCTAACCAACATGCCCCTTTCTAGCTAGTCTAGGGTCCAACCTGTAACCCCAGTTAGAAGGGTGTCAGTACCAAGCCACTGTTAAAGACAACTGTTGGGGAGTCAGTCCTAATCTAGCGGGTGACCCCTGGTATCATTCTTATAAATTTAAATGTGCTAACAGGTGATACCTGAGTATGTCAGTCCTATCTAATGGGTGACATCTTGTACCTATGCTAGCTGCGTAGTTTTGGAACTTAGGGATTGCTTTTAGGTATCTCAGTCCTATCTAGCGGGTGAGACCCATCCCTAGGTTCGGTTGGTGCTGAATCCTACTCCCATCTGAAAGATACTTAACTAATTAACTGAATTGAACTGATTAACTGAACTGATACTAGTGGCATTGTTTAGCAGAGCTAAACTGAGTTTACTGAGTTCCATTGACTGACGGAATATACTGATGTCTGAAGACTGACTGAGAGTACTGTAGTTACTAAAATTTTACTTGGAATATTGAAATCACTGAGATTACTAAACTACTAAGATTTTTGAGATTTCCTGAGTCATATGGTTGACTGAGTTCTATGGATCATGGCTTGACTGAGAGTGTCGTGAAACATGACATGGCTCTAGGCACACAGCTAAATTTTTGAGTACAAGTACATCTAGGACTCGATGGATGGAAACTGACAAAACATGACTTTGTTGTTCTTGAACACATGACCAATATTCATAATTCAAAATATCATAAGTTGGGGATTTCATACTACACATAGTTCTCAAAGTCTTATACATGGAAGGGAATGCACATAACAACATATCATAAGTCCATCAATCTAGTTTCATGAATATTCCATCAACAATCATGATGCATAACAATATCATAGAACTCATTATTTTCATAAGGGTGTAGCATGCATTTGTCATTTAAATCACAATTCAACTATCATACATGACTTCTAGTCTTTTAGGCATTTGATCAAACACCTTACATGCACACTTTGTGGAATAGGGGTATTCATCAATTTAACAATCTTGAGCCACCCAAACTCATGGATTTCAACTAACATGCTCACAGACTTCCTAAAAATACATTAAGATACCATCTTGAAACTCTAATAACAACCATAAACATGAACATAATTACACCACAACAAGAAAATCACAATTTATTATTTAAAACTTGATTCTTGGACTCCATGGATGAAAGGAATCCATGGATGTACACTACGCATACCGTAGGGATTGAATCTACAAAGAAAATTAACCTTTCTTGAATTTTCTTGGATTGGGAATCTTAATTCTTGAATATCTTATGAAGAGTGTGATGGGGTCTTGAAATTAATTGAGAAGAAACCCAAAGTTTGTTTTTGGGAACAAAGAGGGTTAAGAGATTTTAAAACTAAATACCAATAGATAAATACATGTTTGTGATGTTTTATATCGTGGGGGTAAGGTTTAGGGTAAGGGAAAAAGACCAAAATACCCTACGAAATTACTTCCTAGTTGTTGAAACTATGAGCCGACGACCAAGGCTTATAAGCCGTCAGATCTGTGATAGCCCATCAGCCAGGTCGTCATCTGGGAGCTGAAATTTTTGGGGTTTTGTCTAAGCCTGATGACATGGGATGATAAGTAGTCAAACTTGTGATAAGTCATCAGCTTATGTCGTCACTCATTTGCCAGGCGGACATGTTGAAGTAAAATGGGTATAATTTTTTGCTCCACTATCAGATTTGTGTGAAATTGGTATAATTGGAAAAATAATTCATATATATATTTTGGTAGGTCATGAACTCAAAAATTCATAGTATAACAAGAGATATGCTCATTTGAAGCTGACTAAAATAATATCTTTCCCAGGAATTCAATCGGTAAGGAATGTTTTGATTCGTATGATAGCTGGAAGTTATTTGAAGCCTTAATATACATATAACTTACTTATAAAACTATAAAATAACCATGATATACTATTCATGAGCTTAAAACATGGCGCTAATATTGGTTTGGATTTTTTGAGGTATTACAATATCTCCCCCTTGGGGACATTCGTCCTCTAATGAGACTGACTGAGATGGAAGAAAAGATCAACTGAAGTACGTACAAGACATACACTACCAAAAAATGATTTCATGAATGACATGACTGAGGAGCTAAATATAACATACTGAACATGCACATCTGATGCATTACTGATAAGCTGAATTCATGCATATCTGATGCATGGATAATTAACTCATGAATACATGATTGAATATTTTGATGAACTGAATTTCTTGCGGTGAGAATGCCTGTCTTATGCATAATTACATGCCTAAACTGATATATAAATGCATGGCTGAATATGCAAGGGTACTTAGTACCAAGCCTGTAATGGGGATCTGAGCATGAACTGATACCAAGTCTGTAATGGTAATTTGAATATGGAACTGAATAAGTTCAAGAGGAACTATTACGTAAACTGAAAAGTACTAATGATCGCATGATTATACTAGAAGTATGCATGAACAGGAACCTGAGAACATGACTGAGGCTGAAATATGATACATAAACTGAATTTTGTGAGCTGATCCGAGCCCTTGAATACATGGATCACGATTTAGATTTGGACTTGAGGGTCAACTTACTCCAAAATAGATTCATTACTTAAAAAGAGAGTAGGATGCTTATGTTATAAAGCTCAGGGGATCATAGCATATCTCTCCCTTAGGACACTAGGTCCCTCTAGGAATATTGTCTTGGCTGAGCTACTTAGGGAAACTGAGACTTGAGGCCTAATACATCACCTAAGATGAAGTAACTAAGCTTCATGCACCGCAACTTAGACTATTGAAAAATTTATGAGGTACTGAGCACGACTGCATGAATATACTAACTTATCTGATTAACTAAATAACTAATAGATGAATACTTGGCATGTGAGACTGGTCTGTACTTAGTCTGAATAACTGTACTAAGGCTATAAAATATTATGCATAGGAGGTAATAATTGACTAGATAACATGAGGTAACTGAGCATGAAGGAGCAAAACTGTATCACCTCAAGAATGCAAAGCTAGAAGTATAGTAGGATTTGGAAACATCCTGTAGAATGAGGTACTAAAATACTACTAACTGAGTGACTAATAGTTGTAGCATGGGTCAAGAAAGTCTGGAATTGAATTGAGTTTCTGATCTGATTATTGGACTGAAGTTGCAATTATAACTAAAACTGTAACTAAGATTCTTACTGGGACTGAATGCTGGGTTCTGATAATTTAATGCTGATAACTGAGGTTTAGACTGATACTGAAATACTGAATTTTAGAATTGAACACTAATTAGTAGGTACTGAATACTGGAATTGTAACTGAGATGGCAACTGAGTTCTCATAGTATGCGATGAGGACTGACATAAGTCAAGGATCCGAATATACATTCACACTTTATTCTATACATGATTGCCTTACTAAACACCTTTTCTGCTACTATTTCCTCATATACTACTAATATCGTATTTTCTAATTTACATCCACCTCTACACACTTAATTTCAAATCAATAGTCTTAATTTCTTCCTTGCACTGTTCAAGCCTACTAATTCACTTTGGTATAACTATCCCCATGAATACATAATATGCTCAATCTGGATGATATTATCCCAACTCTACTACTGCCAAACTCTAGGTCTATGAATCATAGGATTCTGAGAAGAGATCTGATAGCATATCTAAATTCGGGTTCAAGAATGAGTTCTCATGTTCATAAATAAAATTTGTATAACTTTGGGACAGAACTGGATTGATGGGATACTTTGAGTCTGTGACCAATCCTATAACTGACTGCAGGGACTGTCTGAGAAAGCCCTATCTCTAGGACTTAGGCTTTACTGTTTTTGGTATATTGAAAGTAAGGTGAAGTTGACATAAGTGGATCATGATGAGAATCTACATGAGTTTCTTTAAGGACCTATCTATAGTACGATCTGAGACATGAAAGAAGGGAAACTGTTTCTAAAAATCTCATAGCCTTCTACATATAAGGGTGGTGCATATCACACCCGTGTACAAGACTCTACTAGATGTGGATTTCAGACTTCCTAGGACACTGTTGAACCTTAGGCTCTGATACCAAGTTTGTAACACCTCAATTTTTCTAAACCAGAATGCTACAAAGTTCTCTTGACCTCGAAGGACCACAAGGTAACCCATGACTGATATTTGTACCTGTATACTGCATAAAATACTGTAAAATATGGAAATATAAACTGAAAGGCCATAAAGTTCAACACTTATACATAACTGAAAATATGGTATACAATACCAAAACAAATATGAAATAACTGTCTGACATGCTATAGTCTGAAGGCCTCTAAACTATCTGAATAAGGAGGTGATGGTACATGGTTCTATCTAACTCCATCTACTAAAATAAAATGAAAACTAAAATCATAACATAATCAAATAATATCATCCTCAAATGATAAGGACTCACTGCTAACTCTGTCTGTTAAAACCTAGAATGCTACTGATGCTCTGGATCTCATGCTTCTAAACCTGTGGTATAAGACACCATAGCACAAATGTGTCAGTACTTTGAATTTTTTGGTATGCAAGTGAGGTAGGCTGAATGCAATAAGGTTCATATGCATGAACAATACTATTTGACTGACTAATATGAACGTGAGAATACATGCATGCATAAGTATCTATAACTGACATCGTGATGGGATTGAATATCGAGTTCTGACTATTGAGTTTATTGATATTGACATCTGAGTCACTAATGAATGAGAAAGAATGATACTATATTATAGAATACTGAGGGACTGATACTATGTTACTGATAAATTAATAACGGTGTCTAACAATTCAAATAATGAAGAACTTGTCTGGTTGACTGTACATAACAGTTCTAAAGCTGAATACTGATAACATGAGTTCTGATAACTGATATAATTAATAACATGAGTGACTATATCTGACAGTTCTAAATCTAATAAAACTACTTAAATTCCATACTATATCTGAGTAACTGAATCTGAGATAAATCCTATCTAGTGGGTGATCTCTAAATTTGATGATACTAATAATAAAGATGATTTGACTAAGTCTGAGATCATTCCTACCTAGTGGGTGATCTCTAAATCTGATTATCTGATACTGATTGACCATAGTTGAGATTAGTCTTATCTAATGGGTGATCCTAAAGTATATTTATAATGATAAGGATTATTGTCTCTGACAGTCCTGAAATCTGAGGAACTATCTGAGTTCTTTTACTGAGATTGAGTTGACTGTATCAAACAGTCCTGATTTTATAACTGAAACTATGGGATGTATTCATCTAACCGATATGTCTCTTTCTAGCTATTCTGGGGTCCAACCTGTAACCCCATTTGGAAGGGTGCCAGTACCGCACCACTGGTAAAGACAACTATTGTGGAGTCAGTCTTAATCTAGCGGGTGATCCCTGAGATTAGTCCTATACATTTAAATGTGCTAAAGGGTGATCCTTGAGTATTTCAGTCCTATCTAACAAGTGACATGGCATACCTATGCTAGCTACATAGTTCTAGAGCTTAGGGATTGCTTCTAGCGATCTCAGTCCTATCTAGCGGGCGAGACCCCATCCCTAAATTTGCTCGGTACTGAATCCTACTCCCATCTAAAAACACTTAACTGATTAACTGAACTAAACTAATTAACTAAACTGATACTAGTGGTATTGTTTAGTGGAGCTAAATTGAGTTTACTGAGTTCCGTTGACTGATGGAATATATTGATGTCTGAAGACTGACTGAGAGTACTGTAGTTACTGAGATTTTACTTGGAATACTGAAATCATTGAGATTACTGAACTACTGAGATTTTTGAGATTTCTTGAGTCACATGGTTCACTGAGTTTTATGGATCATGGCTTGACTGAGAGTATCATGAAACATGGCATGGCTCTAGGTACACAGCTAAATTATCGGGTACAAGTACCCCCAGGACTCGCTGGAAGGAAACTGACAAAACATGACTTTGCTCTTCTTGAATACATGACCAATATTCATAATTCAAAATACCATAAGTTGGGGATATCATACTACACATAGTTCTCAAAGTCTTATACATGGAAGGGAATGCACATAACAACATGCCATAAGTCCATCAATCTAGTTTCATGAACATTCCTTCAACAATCATGATGCATAACAATATCATAGAACTCATTATTTTCATAAGGGTGTAGTATGCATTCGTCATTTAGGTCACAATTCAATTATAATACATGACTTCTAGTCTTTTAGGCATTTTATCAAACACCTTACATGCACACTTTGTGGCATAGGGGTATTCATCAATTTAACAATCTTGAGCCACCCAAACTCATGGATTTCAACTAAAATGCTCACATACTTCTTGAAAATACATTAAGATACCATCTTGAAACTCTAATAACAACCATCAACATGAACATGATCACACCATAACAAGAAAATCACAATTTATTATTTAAAACTTGATTCTTGGACTCCATGGATGAAAGAAATCCATGGATGAACACTTTGCATACCTTAGGGATTGAATATTGAAAGCAAATTGATCTTTCTTGAATGTTCTTTGATTAGGAATCTTAATTCTTGAATATCTTATAGAGAGTGTGATAGGGTCTTAAAGTTAATTGAGAAGAAACCTTAAGTTTGTTCTTAGGAACAAAGAGGTTTAAGATCTTTTAAAACTAAATACCAATAGCTAAATATACTTTTTTGGTGTTTTTTGTCTTGGGGGTAAGGTTTAGGGTGAGGGAAAAGACCAAAATACCCATACGAAATTACTTCCCAGTTACTGAAATTATCAGCTGATGACCAAGGCTGATAAACCATCAAATCTGTGATAGCCCGTCAGACCAGGTCGTCACCTGAGAGCTAAAATTTTTGGGTTTCTATCTAATCTTGATGACATGGGCTGATAAGCCATCAGACTTGTGATAAGTCGTCAGCTCATATCATCACTCATTTGCCAGGCAGACATGCCGGAGTAAAATGGGTATATTTGTTTGCTCTGATATCGTATTTGGGCTAAATTGGTATCATTGGAAGTATAATTCAATTATCTATCTGTTGGTAGGTCATGAGCTCAAAAATTTATAGTATAACAAAAGATATACTCATTTGAATCTGACTAAAATAATAACCTTCCCAAGAATTCAATCAGTAAGGAATTCATTTGCAGCCTTAATATACATATAAATTACTCATAAAACTATAAAATCACCATTATATACTATTCATGGCCTTGAAACATGGTACTAATATTGGTTTGGATTTTTCGAGGTATTACAAGGTTCCACTCTTTTTTGAGTGAATTTTCCATTTGTGTTTGCCTCTACTATTTTTCTCCCAAGCTATTCCCATAGGTGTATACCTGCAAGGGTATAGTACTGGTATAGACCATTAAATACTTACTTTACCAAGTATACCTATCTACGAATCATAGCTATTTTTAGGAAGAGAACTAATTCATTAGTAGCCCAGGTTGATTTGATCAATTTCGTCCTTAACTCCTTTATTTTTGGACATCACTTAACCAGAATTTGTTTTGAAAATAGGTCTGGGGATTAATTCCTAGACTTAGCATCTTAAAATTTCTAAGCTTTCATTTGAGCTTCTGAGATGAATTCCACTGGGACCAAGTCACTATGACATTTTGACTAGACACTTCTTGAAGTTCTTCTACTAGAGCTAGGGTCTTTGACTCAAATCCTAGATCGCTATTTATTTCCTCATTCTCATCTGCATCATTTGGATCTTGATCATCATATTCAATAATATCAACCCTTTGAGCAGGAATGAGTTCTTCAAAGTCATAATCTTCCTCATCACTTAGATTCACCACCTTTGGCATGCCACGAACTAGGTCCCTTGAAATCAATCGGTTCAGCAAAGAGGAAAATAATAGTCCCATGAGTTTGCATCTTCATGTTAAACGCCAAAGAATTTGTTTCCCATCAACCACATACATTTTTATCCCTTTTACCATTTTAATATGAGACATCTCCACGTTGAAGTGTCCTGAAAGAGAGAATACAACCAGACAATAATGCCCCAAACTTTTATAGCTTAAATTCATTCATAGAATGTAAGGGAGATCTTCCAAAATAATTAATATTCGTTAGGAAATTAAATAAGCTTTCCATCGATATCAAATTCGCCCAAATCTGACACTCGGTGAAAAAGTTAGAGCATTTTTAAGTTGATAGCATGCCAACTTGGCAGTCATCGCATCATGGTGAAGGATAATTTTATAATTTTTAATTTCCAGTGGACCACCGTGATGTTGGCGCATCGCGTCAAGGTCTAAATTCCCATTCATCAATTTTTAGTGGACCTCTGCGATATTGACACATCGTGGAGAGGTCCATTTTCCCAATTGTCAAATTCCAGTAGCCCAATGCGATACGGGCGCGTTATGCCGAAGGACAAAATGGAATTTATATAGGGCACCTCAATGGTGGCTCATCGCATTAAAGTTCCAGGTCCTATTTTTCAAAATCCAATGGGATAACGCGATAGCTCCACATCGCGGAGGACCCTAATTTCCTATTCGTCAGTTTCCAGTGAGCAACCGCGATAGTGGCGCGTCGCGGTGGCCCATTAAATTAAGACCCAGTCAAATTTTTTTTTAGTTTCGTTCAGAAGTCAAAAAGGGTATTTTGGACTTTTTCCCATCCCCCAATTCCGTCTAAATACAAGATTTAAGGCTATTACAAGTATCTTATGATATATTCTAAAGATTTCTCTCAACCAAAAACCCTAAGATCCAACAATCAACCTCAATAATCCCAAGATTCCACCATCCCTTTTCCAAATTAATTGAAGATTCAAGATTCCCAACACAAGAATTCTAAGAACCACCATTCAAGAGCACAAATAAAGTCTCGAAAGCAAGGTTGTTCCTCTAGTTCATCATCAAAGGTTTGTGGAGTTTGAACAAGGACAAATCTTTCATTCTAGTGACCAAAAACTTGAAATTTACTAAAGATTACATGATTTACAAGTTGGGGTTTATACCCAAAGCATATTGTTTTGAGTTTATGAAGATATAAGTGATTTAAGCCTTGAATTGCATGTTTATCCGACTTCTTTATGCTTTGAATTGAGGATTTATAGCATGAATTGTAAATCCCTATTGTGAATTTATATTTACGAGTGTTTCCAAGATAATTGTTGAGAATTAAGCTTTATTATGAAATTGTGATCATTTAAGTACATATTCTTTAAACCCAAGTATGAATTTTGATATTTCATGAAGAGTATTTTATTAACATGCTTTAACAAGCAAGCATTCAGATTTTAAAGAAAGATTGATCTTCCGAACCTAATCTAAGATAGGAATCCACATTATTTATGATTTAAAGTAGAGAGAAGTATAATTGGTTTTTATTATAAACCCTTTTACTGTTTAAGGTGTATTTCCTAAAAGTTTTAAGCAATAAGTATGGGAGTAGTATTTAGCACCTACTTGGGTATGATTCCAAGGTCTGATGCCCCAGAACTATGAGCCACCGTAGGTTCTAAATGCCACTAAGATAGTGATCACTAAAGTTAAGGTTCTATTCCGATGGCAAGGGTAGAACAACTCTCTCTAATGTGGGCAAGACGTTGGACTCCATATCAGCTCACATGGTTTATGTCGGTTAGAAGAAACTCCCTGAGTCCCCAAGTCCCTAAGTCCTAAAGTTCCAAGATTTCTAAAGCTCCCAAAGATTCTGAGTTTCAAAAGAAAAGAATGATAGAAAAGCTTTTATAAGACTAAGTGTTATAATTCACTAGATTTACGAGTATGATTTGTTATACATGATTTTATATTTCGATATTTTAGATAATCAAGTTTATGTAAGTCATATACACCCACATGCATTTACTTTATAATTATGATGATGTTTACTTATGCATTACACCCCTATATACTCAGTACATCCTCAAAGTGTTGATCCACATATATGTCTATGTGCTACATTTTCTTATAATATAGGTTCAGGTGATCAATATCATCAGTGTAAGTAGTTTGAGCATCTCTATCTACGATCCCACAATTGGTGCATCCTCATGATTCGAGGGCCTACTTCTTCAGATTTCCAGCTTTCATAGTAATTGAGTTATCTTTTTCAGTTTATCCCAAGTCAGTTGGGGGTCTGTCCTAATGGATCTCTATTTCTTTAGTAGTAGAGTCTTTTCGGACTACGAGTTTATTACAGACTTTTAACACTTATTATACAGACAGTATCTACAATTTATTCAGTTCAATTTTTGGTATAATACAATATTATTTCTTGAGTAGATTATCTTAAAGTAAGGTTCAGATCTAGTAGCTGGCTCAAAGGGTTAGCTTGGGGATACTCGTAGCCTTGAGCACCATGTGACATCTCAGGATTAGATTTCAGGGCGTTACAAAGACATTCTAGTTATAGCTTTAAATAATTACTTATCAAGAAGATAGTTCTGGCTGCAATACTATTCTCCACCTACAAACAGAGTCATTTGTTAGATTTTGGAACCTACTTGAGTTTGAGTTCCTAGTAAAAGGATAGAGGTGTGATCAAATTCTTCTTTGCCCATCTAGGTAATGATAGTTTCTTTATATTTTCAAAGGTTTGAAACCTTTAGGGTAGGTATTCCCCTATTGTATATATCAAAAATTAATCATACTTGCTCTATTACAACTTGACATTTTTCTTTATGTGTCCATATTTTCCACAGTGAGTGCATAAAGATTTGTGGACCTTGTTTATGACATCCTGAACAACCTTGACTTGAGAGCCAGGTGATTAAGTTTTGTACTGATACCCAAGGCCTTTACCATTAGGCCTTTACCATTATTAACTCCTTGACCAGTTAAGTTGGAAAGGATCTATGAGGATGTAGTCCATTTGTAAGGATTTTTTAAGTTCTTCCCTCAGACGGACCAGGTCCCTTTTAACTCCTCATTCTTCTGGAGTGTTGTCATGAGATAATTTTGGGAATCCTCCAATTTTTTTCAAGCTCAATTTGAAACTTTGAGGATTCTTTCTTCCCTTTTCCATTTGAATCATCTATTTTGTCAAGTTGACAAACCAAACTCAGATTTTCAGATTTCAACTTAGCAACATGTTCCTCAATTTCAGATATTTGAAGATTCAAAGTTATCAACTCAAGCTTCTGATCTTCTATTTTTTCTTTTAGAGTATTATAATTTTCTTTATCACAAGCATCATCTCATTTCTCTAGTTGACTTACTAAACTATTATTTTCATATTTTAACTTAGTAACATGTTCCTCATTTTCAGATATTTGGAGAGTTAAAGAAATTAACTCAAGCTATTGACTTTCTACCTTTTCTTCTAAAGTAATTTTTTTCAGCAGTCATTTCACACAGATAATCAATCAGCACATTTGTAAGATTTTTTATCTTTCTAGCAGAGTAGTTTTACAAGTTTTATTTAATGTAAGAAAGTGTTACCTTATTTCTTATTCATCTTCAATGTTTGCCAAGAAAGTAAAAAAGGAATCAAAGGTTACTTTCTCATCCTCTAATGCCATCATAGAAACATATTCATGCTTCCCAGACAGTGAAGGCTTGCTTAACTGTAAAATCAGCTCCACCCTTTCTTTTTGACTTTACAGGGACCTAGTTCCTGTTCTTTCCTTTGTCACCTCCAGACTTAAGATATTCCTGATAATCCACTTTATGCATTAACAGTCCTTAATAAAATGCTCAGGACTTCCACACTTGTGACAAACTTCAATAGAGCCTTCATTCTTGCATCTACTTACTCTTCTTTGAAACTTCCCACTTTTCTTCATTGCTTTAACAATTCTTTTTCCAAATAAGCAGCATCAGTGTATTCTTCACTTGAATTTGACTTAGAATCCTTCAATGCCAGAGATATTTCTCATTTTACTTCCCTATTCTCTTGCCCTTGTTGCTTCATGAATTTGTGTGTCTTCAGATTACAAATAATCTCATCCATAGTGAGAGTTTTTAGGTTCCTTACCTCAGTAATAACATCTACTTTGCTTTCGCAGGATTAAGGCAGAACCCCTAAACTTTTCTCACCTGTTTGTGAAAAGGAATTACTTCTCCTAAATAGTGCAACTCATTAGTGATTGAAGTAAATCTTGTATGCATCTCTTGGATAGTTTCTCCTTCTTTCATGGTGAAGATTTGATGCCGTGTAGTCAGCATATCAACTTTAGAATCCTTCACATCAGTGATCCCTTCATGAGATAATTTCAAGCAATCCCAAATTTTCTTAGTTATTTGATAAGCTAAAATCCCATTGTATTCATCTGGTCCTATGCCAGAGACAAGCAATTTCTTAGCCTTGTAGTTTTTCTTAATTCTTTTCTATATTCATCAAACTCTCTTCTGGTTTTCACCACCATTCTTTTCATATCTTCTTCCTTGATCTCCTTGATAGGTAAATAAGGACCATCAAGCATTATATCCATAAGCTCAAAGTCCTCAGCCATAATAAAGTTAAACCTTCTAGTTTTCCACAATCCATAGTACTACCCATTAAATCTAGGTGGTCTAGTGGTAGATTTCCCCTCTTCTGGATTAGGTAGAGCAACTATGATAACCAAACTACTCTAAGTGTTAACCTTTCATAGTGTTCTAGCTCTGATACTAATTGATGAAACTCAGGGAGGCTACACCACATAGTGAGGGACTAGGTCACTTAAAGTCAGTCACATGAAATCAAACAATAAGGCATTGGAAAACTTAAAACTTTGTAGGAAGGTAAAAACACAAAGATTTTAACATGGAAACATCCTTGCTCAGGGGAGGAAAAACTACGGCTTGCCCTCACAAGTACACAGGTATCCACTATAATCGAACTCTTGATTATAGACTCCAATGAACCTAACTCTAACTTCCACCTGCTTGTAATAACTCCACTACAATCCTACCTTGACAACTCTGCCAAGAACACACCTTGATATTGATTAACTCTAACCAATATCAACCTTAGGTAACTCTACCTAAGCTTACTCAAGAAAGTAAAGAAAAAATTACTCTTATAGCATGAGTAATTCAATTACAAATCAGTACTCAACTCAAGAACACTCACTCTTTTCAGTACATAAGAGATATGAACTTGAGTAATCCTTGAGCAATGAAGCTGGATTGAGTTTTTACCTTTTTCAATTTCTTCAATTTGCAAAAACTACTTCATTAAGAAGCATTCTTTTTCTTTTATAGTGGAATGATGATACAGATAGAAATCTGATTGGGCCAAGTTTCCTTGAAAGGTACACATCTCACCTGTGCAGTTTGTTACACTAAAAGATAAAACGACACAGACCTTGTGACAGTTGAATTTTTCCATGATGACCTAGGGACCTGGTACCTTGTTGTCAGTTGCTCTTTATCAAAAAAAGATATAGCACCTTCTAAGTGGAGTATTTCACTCGTCCATAGCTTCTTGAACTGGAGCATTATCAATGTTATTATGAACATCAACATGATGATTTGGGACATGGATATGGGCATCACCATTATTATCTAGCCTACCAACATCATGCACACTTGTATGAGGAATTTGATCAAGACTAACCACATCATCAGAACTTGAAGATTCTAACTTCTTTGCTTTGTCAATATCTTTAATGGTTTGGTTCTCTATGAATAAAATATATGACTTCTTACAAGCTTCTTCTCAATTAGATCATATATCCTGTAACCAAACTCATCAAGTCCATAACCAATGAAGATGCATTTCTCTGTCTTGGCATCTAACTTTGACCTCTGTTCTTTGGGTACATGTACAAAAGCTTTGCAACCAAATGCTCTCAAATGGTCATAGAAAATATCCTTCCTATACGATACTTTATTTGGTGCATCACTTTGCAAAGAAACAACAACATATAGGTTAATAACATAAGCAACGGTCAATAAAGCCTCACCCCAAAAGGAGTTTGGCAACTTTGCTTCAAAAAGCAAACATCTAGCTCTTTCCATCAAGTTCTTGTTCATTCTTTCCGCCAAATCACTAAGTTGATGCATCCTAGGAAGAGTCTTTTGGTGTATGATACCTTGTTGCATGCATTATTTGTCAAATAAACCACACTATTCACAACTATTATCAGTATGAATACACTTCAGCTTCTTCCCTGTTTCTCTTTTAATGGAAACCTGAAACTACTTAAAGACACCCAACACTTGTTCTTTAGTCTTCAATGAAAGTGATAAAGTAAAGTGCACCACCCAAAGTCCTTGTTTTAATTGGACCACATAAATCTGAATGTACCAGCTCAAGCAACTCTGTCTTTCTTGAAGGAGGATGAGACTTAAAAGAAACTCTATTTTGTTTTCCAGCCCAGTAGTGTTTAAATTTTCTTAATTTAGCACTTTCAAAATCTGACAGACTTGACTAGAACATTGAGTGCTTTCTCACTAATATGGCTAATCCTCTTATGCCATAATGTTGAAGAGCTAGCATTTTTAACTACATTCACTGTATTAGCATAAGTAGAAGCCATAGTACAGTATAGACCACGAATCTAATCTCCACGGGCCACAATAAAAAACCCCTTAATGATTTTCCATTTTCCACTACTATTGGTACTAACATATCCCTCATAATCCAGCATGCCAATAGAAATCAACTGCAAATAAATATCAGGTGCATGTTTTACATTGTTTAAAACTAGTTTAGATCAAGTACTAGTTTCTAAACAAATTGTACCAACTAACCACATTAAAAATAGTCATATTGCCGATAATCGAGGTTCCAAAGTCACCTGGAGTATAAGATGAGAAAAACTCTTTTTGTGATGTCATGTAAGATGCGGCACCAGAATCCACAACCTAACTTGACTCATCACAAGCAACATTTATTAGATTTGTATCAAGGACAGTAGCAAGATCTTCAGTGATGATGGTGGCTATGCAATTTTCACTATTGTTTTCTTTCTTTTCCTCCTTGTCTCTGTTCTCCTTCTTCGGCTTTGGGAAAAAAAATTGTGTGCCTTTTTAACCCATAATGGTAGCACTTAATATCTTTAAATTTGCCTTTAGATTTGTTTCTATAGTGTTCTCTATTTTGAAAATCACGATTCTTGCTTCTCCCCTTAGCATCAGTCACCAAGATATCGAATAAAGGGGAACCTTGAGACTTTCATTTTATCTCTTTATTAAGAATGTTGCTTTTGAAAAAATTCATAGAGATCACACCATTGGGAGCAGAATTTGACAATGAAGTTGTAAATGTTTCCTAAGAGTCTGGGAGGGAACTAAGTAGAAGCAAGCCTTCCATTTCTTCATCAAACTTAATGTCATAGCAAGTAACTGGTACATGATCCCCTGAAAATTATTCAGGTGATATATCATCGGAAAACCATCATGGTATTTCTATCCCAATATTTGTTTTATCAAAAAGATCTTATTATTTCCAGTTTTTATATCATAGAAACTTTTAATATGCTCCCACAGGGATCGAGCATGTGTTTTCCTAGAAATATGGTTCAACAAATTATCGTCAACCCAGTGCTTAATAAAATCATAAACTTGTTTGTGCAACAAGTTTCACTCATTGATTTTATTTTCAGGTTTTATAGTGTCAAAGACTGATTGATAAAAATTCTTGACATAGAGCAGATCTTCCATTTTCCCTTTCCAAATAGCATAACTAATGTCAATCAAAGTAACCATTTTACTTATGTTGGCTTCCATTGTTTATCAAAAATACAGATTATATAGATCATGGGCTCTGATATCAGTTTGTTGGGTAAATACGGAATAACAATAATAGTATTTATGATAAAATAATAGAAAAATAAAATAAGAATAATGACACTAAGAATTTTACATGAAAACCCTTTTAAATAAGGAAAAAATCAAAAACCAAGAGGAGCAACTATATTACTGTAGTAAGGAATTTTACACAATAGTCATAAGTACAATACTCAAAGTGATTACTGCACACTAAAAAAAATAACCCTCTTTTGACTCCACTTTACTAAAATATCACTCACTCTAATTTTTCTTCATAGATATTTTTATCACAGTCTATGAAATGTCATACTACTCTCTATTTATTATTTTTCTTTTTATTTGATGTGTTCAACCAATGAGCAGATGAGCTTTTTTAATAGGCAAAAAAATTCCTCTATTAATGTCACCAATGATATCACTAAGAGTAAAACTTTAAAGTGTTATTTAATGTTCCATCTATCAAGCCTTCATTTTCAACTTTGCAGGGAATGAATTTTGAATAATTGTTAAGCTCATGAAAATTTTTTAAAACATCATTTTCGGGGTTGGACCCCACATGTGATTCCAGTAAACGTCTTATAGCAAGATCTGACAATAGAATGTGCGACATGAGAACATAGCCAGGGAGATACATAAAATTAAAATTATATTTTCTCTTCCATTCTCTCCTGTGAATGAAGACTTTGATAATACTTCAATTAATAGTCCCACATATAGATTCAATAGTTCCAAGTTCACCTCATTTCAAAAGTTGAGGAATATCATACAAAATACTCTCCTCGTAGACTGGAGTGAAGCCCTTTGATGATACTTTCAACTATTTGTTCCACTAGTAGATATAATAGTTTTAGGCTCATGTAATTCTAAATTTGAAGAATTAAGTCGTAGAAGAAATTGGATAAAAGAAACAATGATTTTTGTGCTATTTCTTTGCCTGCAAGATTTCTCACGGAGCATCTCAAGCAGAACCAGTGTGACTCTTAGATCAAAGGATCATCCAAAAGCAGGAGGTCGCAGTGATCAGGTCCACCAAGCTCTAGAGTTAGTTGAATTCTACTAAACATTGATGAAACAGAAGGTAAATAAAATTCATTCCTTCAAATTTTTTTGCTTCAAGCTCATCAGAAGTAATGAGTGTTGGGTTCAAAATCGAGAGGGTGTCATGCAGAAACTATTAGTTGCAAACCATAAAGACAATAACTCAGATGACAAAGAAAAACATACTAAAAATATAATGATTATATAGTTTGGCCAATTGGCCTACATATAAAACCTAATATTAAAAACATAAAAACTAATGAGGAAGAAAATCTCCCCCTAAACTTAACTCCTAAAAAGACTACATTGTGAATGCTATAATGTGTTATTGTATGAGAAAAGGGGTCTTCTATTTATAGATGCCCAAAACCTTTCCTCCAAGAAAGAGGTTTGTCAATTATGGAAAATTTTTATATTTTCCTTTCAAGAAAAGTAAAAGTATTTATGGTTATTTTTATTTTTCTTAAAAGAAAAAGTAAAACTTAAATTTTGATAAGAAAATCGGGGCAAAAAATCCTAACAAATCTCCCCTTTTTGGCTTGATTTTCTGGAAAAATATTCTTGATCCTTCTTCTTCACACGGTCTTCATATATCAACGATCTTCATAGACCACTGCTGCTTACCTTTTTTAAAATTTTATATGGGTTAAAATTTGGAGCCCTATGCATTAAAAATAAAAGCACGGGTTGATAAGATTAAAAAGTAGAGCCTTGTGCATTGAAAGTGAGCACAGGTTAAGAGTTGAGCTCATGCGTTAAAATAAATGCACAATTTGAAAGGAGCCCAAGCGTTAAAGAAAGTATAGGTTGGAAATTGAATCCCATAAACATGGGTTGAAAACTGATTTTGGTTTTAAAGATGGATTAGCAGCAGGATTGTTGAGCATTTATTTGAAATTTTTCTCATTATCATCCAAATTGTTGCAACTTGATTTTGAAACCGCTTTTAATCTATTTAATCTCGTCTCACCACACCATTGGACCATTGAACCGTAAGCTCTGATACCACTTGTTGGGTTCGAAATCGAGAGGGCGTCATGTGGAAGCTATTAGTTGCAAACCATAAAGACAATAACTCAGATGACAAAGAAAAACATACTAAAAACATAATGATTATATAGTTTGGCCAATTGGCCTACATATAAAACCTAATATTAAAAACATAAAAACTAATGAGAGAGAAAATCTCCCCCTAAACTTGACTCCTAAAAAGACTACATTGTGGATGTTATAATGTGTTATTGTATGAGAAGAGGGTCTTCTATTTATAGATGTCCAAAACCTTTCCTCCAAGAAAGAGATTTGCCAAATATGGAAAAATTTTATATTTTCCTTTCAGGAAAAGTAAAAGTATTTATGGTTATTTTTAATTTCCTTACAAGAAAAAGTAAAACTTAAATTTTGTAAGAAAATCGGGGCAAAAAACCTAACAATGAGCAACATGATTGTGGAGATATGTAAAACAGATTCTCATTCCTCATATTTGCTGTATGTAGAACTTGTATTTCCCTTTAGACCATGTTTATGCTTTTATTTCCCAATTCTGCCAAAGGAGAATTGTGTGAAATCAGGTGAAATCTGAAGTGCAAACCCAAAGCAATTTTGTTTAGTCAGGGGCAACCGAAGACTGTTTGTCTTCATTTATAAAAACATCAAGGATCTAGTGGTATTTCTAAATTGGCTGGATGGAAACCTCCAACTGTTGGTATGTCCTCCTAAGTTTATATCTAGTTTCAATCATTCTTGTTACTGTTAAATGTACCATATGAGCATCGTCTCCTAAATTTGTCTTGCTCAAGAGACCAGGACCAGAGGTTCATTATGCATTATGGATTTTTTGGGTTACAAGGATAAGGATTAGCAATCTTGTGTAAAATGTTGTTGGAAAAGTATGAACGAAGTGCACAATTGATTTAAGACTTGAAAACACCAACAAAACATTTTCCTAAAAGCATTATTTACCCTCTCCTCCGAGAGGTTGCTTTGAGATTATATGTAAATAGCTTTAGTAGATATGCCAAGTCTTTGCATTTCTACACTAAGCAAGGAATTAAAATTCCAAGAAAAGCAAGAATGATGAACTTGACCTTTAAAGGTGGAAATAATAAACAAGAAGAGAGAGTTAAGAAAAATGGAGAATAGGGAAATGATTTTCTGGAAGATTGAAACATGGACTGAAGGGGTTTCATTTGAACTCTCTTCATCGAAAAATTGCAGAGTGTATATAGGATTAAAGTTTTTATTTTATATACATATAATAGATGTTGACTCTTGACACAAACCAAAAGCTAGACTCTGGGTTAAAAGGGGTTCAAATTCTATTAGATGACTCACGTTCAATTCCTTTGCCAGCGAAAGTTTTTAATGTTTTTAGATCTTCACATGTTTGTTTCTTTAATCTTTTGAACCCCATTGACAAAAATGCTACCTCTTGTCGCTGAATGGAAATAGTAATGTTAGATTACATTCTTTAAAGACAGGACCACTTCTATTTACATAGACAAAAGTAGTTAAAAGGTAGTTTAAAAAATAGTAAACAAAATCTTTTCATTTTTGAGACACTGTTTCATTCAAAATATTTATACATTAAATGTATTTAAAAATCTACTAACTAATGTGAGATTATTTTATCCCAAGTTTATCAATAATTTACTTTATTGATGATTTTCAACAATGACGAATGAGTTTTCCTCTCACGTTGTGAGTCGCCACAAGGGGAAAAAGATGCATTGAGAAAAGCTGACGCAAGTGTCCTCTTCACGTTCTTTGTTGACGACACCAATCTTGTTAGTGTAGCTGCTTTGCAAAAGATTTACTTGTGACATGAAAAGTAGGTGTCTAGTGCATTGTTATATCATTTACCTTTACTCTTAAGAATTTGAACTAGGTAGGTGGTGAAAATGGTCTAAACTTAAGGTGTGTTCGGTATGAATAAAAATGTTTTTCGTGGAAAAAAATTTCATGAAAAAAAAGTGAATTTCTTACTTATTTTCTAGCATTTGGTATGTAAATGAAAAATAAAATTATTGTTCCAAGATCATTTATCTGTGATCTAGGAAACACTATAGGGGTGGGATGAGGTTGGAGAGTGGGAGCTTGGGGTAGGGATTTGGGCAACGGGAGGAGACAATAAGCTTGGAAGGTCACTTATAGAATTTATTTTCTCTAGTCCCACTAGGGAAGATATTTTTCTTATTTTTAAAAAACTTGTTTTCTAGATAAAATATTTCTCAAAATATTTTGATCAACACTTGTATTTCCTCATTTTGTATATCGTATGGAAACTGGAAAGGAACCACTGCAGAACTATTCTCAAATTCCACTTCACCGGAATTATTTTCTTTCTCATTGAGCAGCTTCCTTTTTTGCATTTTAATCTTATGAAGTTATGGTTTTTCCCCCTGTTTTGCAATTTTTTGGAGACAAAATGGTCTCGGTAACACTCAATTTAGGATGCCAGGACAGAACAAATTATTGTACCCACTATTGCATGTACAAGGCATGGCTATACCATGACAGAGAATTTGATCCGGTTGCTAGATTTACGTGAAATTGACAAGGCATGCATGCTCCTAGACACAACCACTCTATCCAAAAATAGGGCTAAAGTCTGCGTACATCCCATTCTTCCTAGACTCTGCTAGTAAGATTATATGGGCATTGTTAAGAGTCCTAGAAGAAGGATGGGTACTTGGTCTTCTTATATGGACTTGAGAAATTTTCTCCTCATGCGCTACCTTTTGAGGTTGAGTTAGGCCTAAGATTCATTCTTTACATGGTATCAAAGTCAGGTACATCCAAATTCTTTGTTCACTGATGTTGGGCCCCTGTATTATTTTGTTCACGCTCATCCATTTTTTACGTGTCAGTAACATTCTCCTCCCTTCGACATATCAAGTTTTCATCAGTACCATTGGCTAAGAAGCACATGGGATGTGTAGCATGAGGTTCGAAGGAAAAATCCAGAGTTGTTACAGATTACATCCTCTTGACACCAAAAAATCAATCTGTTGTCAGTTTGCTGAATGATTTAATGCAGAAACCATAATGCTATTTGAAGAATTAAATAATCGTGTTTGTTAATAAATAAAAGTAGAGTATGAGCATGATCTGTGATGTGTAGTTCACTCATTACCATTTTGAAATTTGTACAGATGAAAACTCCAGGAAAAGAAAGCTAAGGAGAAAAATCTTTTCTTTCTCATAGTAATTAGCAAATAGTTTTTGAAACAAATTCCAATCAGGATGAAATGTGATGGACGTTTACGCTCGTTTTCTATTTCTATTCTTACCATGGCTATCAACTTATCTTCTAATTTTAATTCTTCTTTTTCTAACATTAAATATAGATGTTCACCTATTTTCTATACCTTCTTCCTAGATTAGAAAATACTATTTTTATTTTTAATCCTTCATGGTTTACATATATTTTTTCATCTATTATAAATTCTTCTTTGTTCATTTTATTTAAATGTATATAAGTTATGTTGATATATACATTCTAGACTATGTATTGTTGATTCTAAATTTGATATTTCTTCTTTTTGTGCATTTATTGAGTTGACATAGGTCTTCTTTCTTCTGTTACAACAACATCAGACCCAGTGTATTTGTTGTTGTCAAAGTATGCTCTTTCTTCTGTTGTCCTCTGAAAATTGCAAGCAGTTAAAAGGGAGAATTAATTAAGGGTGATAAAAAAGAGTTAAAATGTAAAATGAGTGATTCTTTCTTTTGAATAAGTTCTTATCATTTATATTTTAACTCAAATTTTAAATAAAATCCTTGTTCCTAAAATGAAAAAAGAAGGGTTTATCTGACATAACCCGAACTTGGGTCTGGTCGAGTCGGACATCTCAAGTCTAACTAGGATCGGAGACCACCCTAATACTTAAATAATCACACATCTTACACCCCGAGTTAGATGAATTTCGAACATATAACAAGATAAGAGAATATCAATTTAAAAACATTATACTAAGTCTATAATCAAAACCAACCATTCACAACCAATACCAATGCCAATGTCAACACTGATATCAACACCGCTCACGCCCACCATATTCTGACAAATCCTCTAATCAAAATCAAAGAATATCCATTTGGGACATGCCCCAGACCATAGCTAAAACCAAGACCAAAGGAATAGTAAAGATATAAAGAAATTCAAAGCATGAAATGAGGTCTTCCGAAGTATGAAAGCTCACCACCTTAGTCTGACTCAAAAGTTGTTCTTGAATTACCTAGTCATTGAGCAAGAGGAGTAAAAGTATGGCCGGTTCCTGCATCGTATGGGGATACAGCATCCGAAGATGGTTAGCAGGGTAAACGCTAGCATATAACTCAGGGATAAAAATAAAGTAATGCCATCAATCCATAATCAAGTCAAACCAATGTACATAATAATATGCGAATAGTTATATACATATATACCATGCTGAGAGACGGAACAAAGTTTAGCATGCATTTAAAAACCTTAATTTGGGTTGTGTATCTTTACCGTCATAAGTCCACCCACGGGCTATATAGGTCCAGTGTTACCTCCTGAATGAGACGCAGTACGCGTTAGCCACACGAATCGGAGGTATCATAAATGGTCAGGGATTCCTTGTACCCTTTGACCTCTATGATACATATATACATGTATAGACTTTGGGGATTCCTTTGTACCCAACAAACACACGATCATCAAGACCAACCTTCATGTCGACAAATATGAGTTTTCAGTGTCCACCTTTTGGACTCACGCCTTCACGGCTAGCTATCACAACCCCCATTATTGCCCAATTAAAACATTTAACACATAACCAGACCACAAATTCTAGGAGTCAATTATTAAGGCATTAGTAAGTGGTATCATCATACGTACTATAACTTGCAAGCAATATCATTAAGCCAAGACTTAGGGAATTCTTGTGTATCCCACAGACTTCATTATTAAAATCACTTGGGGGATTCCCATGTACCCCACAAGATTTTCATAAACCATTAACTTAGAGGATTTCATTGTACCCCATAAGGATTTTAAAACCACGCTTAACCATATAACCATTTATAACATGTATTAGTTTCAAGAAATAAGCCAAGTCAAGTGGTAATGAATAAATCAAAATCAATTATGCAAGTGGGTTGAGTTTATTACAAATTTTCATACCAAAATAATCAATTTGGATATTCCATTGTACCCCTATTTCCATCTACCATTTCCATGCACCGCAATGCATTTACCAATCATCAATTTAAATATAGTAGTTTCATAAATATCATGGAAGAAACATTTAAACAATTTATATTAAAAACCCTCAACCCATAGTTCAAAACCCAGTATCCATATTCTATAAACAATACTTTAAATCACATGCTTTTACAAAATTGATAATGAGGGAAGAGTAACATGGCTTAAATACCAAGAAGTATGAAGAGAAATCACCCTTGGAAGTCTCAATTGGTTAATCTCTTGAAAACCTTAAGGGTTCCTGACCTTGAGGCTTTGAGAGTGTTTGAGAGTATATTTGATGTGTTTATGAAGGCCAAGGATAACCTAAAGAGGTTATAAGACGTGAGTTTCGAGTTGGGTGAAAAGGAAAATGTCCATAATGCCCTTAACATAAAAGATGAAAAAATATCGCCTGTGACTACGAGTCAACCATTGACTCGTAACTCCTCCTTACAACTCGTAATCATGAGTCATAACCAAGATAGTCTTACAAAGCACACAAACTGCCATTCTTACGACTCCACCAACCAACTCATAATGAAACCCTACAACTCATAGGTTATAGTCGTAATCAACATAGAACCCATTTGGTGTGTACACTGAACTTCCTACGATTTCATCCCTTGACTCGTAACATATCCCTATGGATCTTAGTGAGACACTCGTAGTCAAAGCAAAATTAAGCCACAAACTTTCATTATTTGGTTACGACTCCTCCTAACAACTCGTCACAAATCTTTATGGATCATGCCCACAAATCATACCCAAGATAGAAACTCCACACCACACACTAGTCACCTTATGACTAGGGTCTCTTGACCCGTCAAGACACCCTACGACTTACGGGGTCAAGTCATAACTATGACAATAAGCTCAAAGCTCAAGAAATTTTCAAGGGCCAAAATTTAGGGTTTTTTAATTCTCCCCCACTTGGGTCATTCGATATCGAATAACGTGACAAAGTATTTACCAGCACGATTAGACCCCAAAAATCACTACTCTTACCTTTAAGACAGAAAACAAGAATACCAAGGAATTTACAATATCCCTTTAACAAAGACAAGAAAACAAAGATGTTAAGAACAAAACATACCTTAAGCAGAATTTTCCAGAACTGGGAATAGGAATGAATAATTGAACTACATGTCCTCTTCGTCTTCCAAGTAGCCTCTTCAATCTTGTGGTTCCTCCATAGAACCTTTATCGAAGCTACGTCTTTTGTCTGTAACCAATGAACTTGCCGATCCAAGATTTTAACTGGGACTTTCTCATATGACAAGGAATCTAAAATACCAATATCCTTGATAGGCACAATAAGTGATGGATCACCCAAACACTTCCTTAACATTGACACGTCGAAAACCGAATGAATGGAACTCAAACTAGAGGGAAACTCCAATTCATACATAACACTACTGACCCTCTCCAAGACCAAGTATAGGTTGACATACCGAGGACTGATCCTTCCCTTTTTTCCAAAACTGCATTACTTCCTTCATGGGAGATACCTTCAAGAACACCTAATTCCTAACCTCAAATTTTAACTCCCTATGCCTCACATCCACATAGGACTTTTGGCAGCTTTGGGCGGCTTTAAGCCTATCTTGAATCACCTTCACCTTCTCCATGGCTTGGTGAACCAAATACCAGCCAAACATCTCTGCCTTACCAACCTCGAACCACCTAATAAGAGACCTACCCCTTCTACCGTACAAGGCCTTATACTGAGCCATCCCAATAAAAGAGTGGTAGCTATTATTATACGCAAACTTTATAAGTGGTAAATTATAAACCCAAATACCACCATAGTCAATCCGGAAAGCTCGAAGCATATCTTTTAATGTTCGAATAGTCCTTTCTTCTTGCCCATCTGACTGCGGGTGAAAAGCAGTACTAAGGCTCACTCTATTCCCCAAACCTTTCCAAAACGAACGCCCCAAGTACAATGAGAACTGAGCACCACGATCTGACATAATGGAAATAGGCACCCTATGCAACTTCATAATTTCCTCAATGAATATTTTACATAATTCTCCGTCGAAAAATTAGTCCTCATTAGTTAGAAGTGAGCAGACTTAGTATCCTATCCACGATGACCTAAATCAAATCAAACTAATTTCTAAACCAAGGAATGCCTGTGACAAAATCCATATTAATCACTTCCCACTTCCACACGGGCAACTCAATTTCTTGATATTACCCTTTGGGCTACAAATGTTCAACCTTTACCTGTTGGAACACCATACATTTAACCATAAAAATGGACACATCTCACTTTATATTGTTCCACCAATAGATCTCCTTAAGATCATGATATATTTTCATCAAAGTAGAATGAATGGATACAACACATAAGCCTCGGCCAAGATCCTCTCTCTCAACCTATCTATATCGGGTATACAGAACCTCCCTTGGTACCGCAAGGTAGCATCCCCACTAACCTCGAAGGCCATCACTTTTTTCCCACCTACATACCCCTTGATTTGTATCGAGATACGATTTAACACTTGTTTCTCTTTCACCTCAGCACCAAGAGACGGGTTTGCTACCTCTTGAACAAACACGCCACCATATTTAGAGTCTAAGAGGTGAATTCCAAGGTTAGCCAAATGGTGAACATCTTTTACCAACTCCAGCTTATCCACATCCACTTGAGCTATACTTTCCATGAATAACCTACTAAGAGCATCAAAAACCATATTAGCTTTTCTTGGATGGTAGTGTAGACTCATGTCATAGTTTTGAGTAGCTCAAGCCACTTTTTTTGCCTGATATTCAACTCCTTCTGAGTGAAAACACAGTGCATGCTCTTTTGATCAAAAATTATATCTACATGCACTTCGTACAAATAGTGACGCCCAATTTTAAATGTAAACACTATAGCCAACAACTCTAAGTCATGAGTTGAATAATTCTGCTTATGCACCTTCAACTGTCTAGAGGCATAAGCTAATTGTCTGAACTATAGAGTTGACGGGACAAGCCCTCAACTAACTCCGAGTACTAAAAATGAACTAAAATGTTGAAAATAATCATGTCCTCAAATTATGAGGACTCACCACTACGCTGATTATAGAAAATTTGAATTTCTAAGCGTGCTCTGGAGCTCATGCATCTAAACATATGATATAAGACATCATAGCACAAAATAAAGGCATACATTAGTACTTTGAATGCATTGGTATGCTCAGTGAGGTAGGTTGAAATGCATGGGTTCATATGCATGAACAATAATAACTGGATAACATGAGTATGACTGAGTAAGAGTAGAAGCATAAATATGTATACTATAACTGAGATTATGATAATACTAAATACTGAGTCTGAATACTGATTAACTATTTTCTAAGTATGTTGATACTGAATTACTGATAACTGAATGACTATATCTGACAGTCCTGATTCTGTGGAACTATACTGAGTTCCATACTGAGTTGAGTGACTATATCTGATAATCCTGAATTTATAGAACTGAACTGAGTTCTATTCTGAGACTAAGACTGAAATTGAGAATGTGGGAGGTAATCATCTAATCGACATGCCCCTTTTCTAACTGATTTGGGGTCCAACCTGTAACCCTAGTTGGAAGGGTATTAATATTGTGTCACAGGTAAAGACAAGCTGTGGGTTAACCCTCTCTGACAGAAATTTTTTTATCAACCCTCGCTGGTAGGAAAACTCAAATAAGATATATTAACCCTCATAGTATCTGGTAGGAAGATATGTCAACCTACGCTGGCTACATAGTTCTATAATGCAGGGATTGCTACTAAGGTCCAAACCCGCTATTGACAGGAATGCCCCCATCCCTGGGTTCGCTCGGTGCTAAATACTACTCCCAACTGAACCAACACTGAACTAATTTCTAGTTTGTACTAGACTGGACTAAATTGTTACTGATATTACTATTTGACTAAATTGAACTAAGTTTACTGAGTTTCATGGACTGACGGAATACTAGTGAATTTTGTTAACTGACTGAGCACAAAGTGATACTGAGGTCTACACTGAGTACTGTGACTGAATTACGAACACTACTGAGATTTACTAGGTTTTTGTAACTGGCTAAGTTTTACTGATTGAGTCATTGCTAAGATTACTTCATAACTAACACTGGCTCTAAGTAAATAGCTAAATTGTCGGGTATTAAATACCCCCAAGGCTCAATAGCATGAAAATAAAGCATCACATGATCTTGCTTAGCATAAGCATACATATTGAATTCATAATGCATCTATAGAGATATCTTATCAAACTCTTGCATGGTATAACTTGTAAATAAGCTAGCATGACATGATTTTTTTCCCCTATTAGTTCACATGAAAAATCATCAAGCACTTGGTGAGCATACATATGCACATAACACTAAACAACAAGTAGACATCATAATTCAAATCCCCATTGACAATTTTAAGGTTTTTACATAGATCCTCATGATATTACATACATATTGATTAACCTCACATGAAACGTATCATAAAATATGGATTAGCATCCCAATTAATCATTATAAACATGAACATAGTCAAACCCAACATGGAATTCATGGAATCCATAAACTTGAAGTTTAAAAATAGTTTCTTGGACTCCAAGGGTAGAAGGGACCCTTGAATGAACACTTCACATCCCTTAGTTGATGAATTTCTAAAAGTTAATGGTGAGTTCTTAAGTTCTTGATTTGAAATTTAAACACCTAGGGTTTTGTTCTTGAGAAATTGTAAGAATGAATCAGTATAATTTCCCTCCAAAGGGTTTAATTTTGAGTTTTAGGGGATGAAGGGCATGGAAAAAAGACCTAATTGATCCTGAGGATGAGGCCTCTTAATACCTATAAACTGTGTTACCGACGCACCGTGTCGTTGGCATCGACGTGATAGCCAATGCATCGCATCTAGTCTGCGTCGATTCACTAAAATTTGCACTGAAGCTGGTGAAAAACATCTTATTAACGTAATCGTCAACGCGACGCATCAAGATCACGTCGATCCACTATTTTGGGCACTCAAACCTGGTCTAACGAGGTCTGTAAAATCCAAAACTTGTCCGAGAACCACTACTGACATTCCTGATCATGAATTAACTCAAATATCAATATTTAAAGGATGTAAAAGTCATGAAATTATATTGCCAACTTTCGAAGGATAAAATAACACTAAGTCTGAATACTTAACTAGAATTTTCTAAGTCTGGGACCCCCTATTAACAAGCTTAAAGGACTAAATTAAGCTAAGAATTTTGTGGGGTCTTACAATAATTCAACAGTTGCTGTGAAATTTTCTACAACTGACGTTCTTGGTGTAGCATATTTCAGTAATTGTTGCAGCAAATTCAATTAAGATCACAATCATATCTAACTTTTATTCTTAAATTAGACTAACACAACCCTATTTATCATTAAATATAATTGATCAAATCAATTAGTTATTATTTAATTTAATTTTTGTTGTTTACATTTGCAATAGTTTAATTGATCGACTATCTCAAATTACTATCTCATTGTATTTGACAACTATAAAATCTAACTTTTGGACCTAAATTAGACTCACTTTATTTATCATTAAATGTGATTGATTTAATCAATTAGTGATCATTTAACTCAATTTTAGTGGATTATATTTGTAATAGTTTAATTGATTGTCTAGTATATCTCAAATTACTATTTCATTGTATTTGATAACTATAAAATCTAACTTTTGAACTTAAATTTGACTAATATCACCCTATTTATCATTAAATGTGATTGATTCAATTAATTAATGTTCATATAAATCCATTTTAATTATTTTAGTGCAGCAATTGCTATAAAATATTCTGCAACTAACATACTTGTTGTATCACAATTCAACAATTTCTTTGAAATGTTCAGTATCCTATGAACTTATTATAGCATAATTCAATAATTGTTGTGAAGCATTTAGCAATTAACTACTTATTGTAACATTTCAATAATTGCTATGAAACTTTCAACAACTAATGTACTTGTTGTAGCATATGAAGCAATTGCTAGTAAATTTCTAGCCACTTACAGTAATTATTAAAAAATTCTCAATATATTCCAACAACTGCTATAATAAATTCAATGCACAACATATATATTTCAATAAAACACATACATCAGTATCATTACGACCTACAATAAGTGTCCTTGAATGATCAAAATCTTTTTCAACAATTGTACAATCTCTTTTAATAGCCACAACACCCTTCAAATCTCTCTCAAGCTTTTCAGTCTTTTCATCCTTAGTTACTTGCGCATAAACCTAGTGAGGAAATTCATCTTCATTTCACTAGGTGTGGGACTTATTTGTGGATGGACAATTACATGTAAAAAGTAATAATATTAAAATGTGATAACACAAAGACAATTTGGAAAAGAAGAATAAGAAATTCATACAGTGCAAGTTGAGAACTCTATTGTAGAAATCGGTATTTGCACATTACTGTACGTCGGGGGAGGTACGTTGGAAAAGAAACTTACTTTTCACTAGAAATATAAAAAAAATGTGGAAGACATACAAAAATATTAGGTCAATTCTTGATAATTGTCATAGCTCATTAGTTGGAACATTACATCGAGTGTGTGTAGGTCATTGTTGTCCAATTCTATATTATCTAAGATCAGAGTTGTTATATTATTGCCGCTATTATTATTATTATTACTATTACTATTTTTCTTAGATATTTTATTTTATGCTTATTCATTAAGGGGCAAGATTTATAATGAAAGTGACTACATGACAATAATTGTACCTCAATAGTCAACACTAATGTGATTACCAATTAACTATGCAATCAAACAATAATATAAGCTAAAAGATAACCATTGTAGTTTCTAAAAACTAAAATTTTGTTCATTTAATATATAATAAGAAATTACAATATCTAGAGCTTAAAAAAGAGAATAGGACCAGTAAATGAGAATAGAAATTTCATTGACCTAATAAAATGAGAAACAAAAAAGACTCTAACAATCAAAATAGTAGTTTCTAACAACATTAAAGAAATGAAACTTAATCCCTACAAAAAAAATCTTACAACATTGTCAAGTTTAAATTAATTTAAATAAAGTCACATTCAGCAAAAAGTTCCTCAACAACCAAAACAAATGAGAAACTATTACTACTATACCTCAATCCCTAAATAATACTACTATGCATCACTCCTACTATTAGGTAAAATAATAATATGCTTGAAATTGATGTATTACTATACCTGAATCCTAAATAATTCATTACCACATCAAATAAAAATCTTCAAAAATAGTCAAATTATAAAACTAAGTATAATTGTTATGAAATATTCATCAAGTTAATTTTATTATAACTCAATATTAGTTGTTTTAATGTTGAAATTAATATGAAATATTCAGCAACTAACACATTTACTATAGAATGATTAAGCAATTGCTATGAAACGTTCAACAACTAACTTACTTGTTGTGGCTTAATTTAGTAGTTGCTATGAAATGATCAACAACTACATATTTGCTAAGCATATTTCTGCAATTTCTATGAAACTTTTCGCAACTAACGTACTTGTTGTAGCATATGAAGTAACTATGATTAAATTCCTAGCAAGATACAATAATTATTGAGAAATTCTCAAATATATTCCAATAATTACTACAGTAAATTCAATACTAAAGTAATTAATAAATGCATTTAGTATTCAATTCAAACAACCTCATTAAAAAATAAACCCAAGACAGAGCACTACAAAAAACCCTATGAATCTAAAGACATTAAAAAATCAACAGGTTCTTTCTTGAAAATGGATAAAATCCTAATTATGAGAGAAATAAAATTCAAAATCAGTAACTTCTTTCGAAAAAATGGATGAAACTCTATCTATGATATAAAAGAGAAGAGTTTTACCTTTAAAATTGAAAACTTAACTTGGAAACGGAGGTAATGAAGGCATTAGTGATGGAGTTGAAGCTGGGGATATCATTTTTTTGAGAGAAGAGAGAAGCATTAGAGAAGAAAGAGTTAAGTGAAATAAAATCAGTAAAGTAAGAATATATTTTGGGAATTGGGTATTTTTGTATATTTTAAAAGTTAAGAATTTTAGGAATTACATTTTGTACCCCAATTTAACTTAATCACTAATTAAAAAAGATTTGACTTGGACTAGTCAAATTTGTCATCAATTTTAATTTCAAAGATTATATGTCCTTCTAGATTCGATTTTCTTTGGTTACAGAAGATCATTTCCTTGGGTCATTTGTAATGACCCTCGTCTTGAAATTTAGAAATTTCTTTTTTTGATCATTTTTCCTTTTCCATGGTTGATTTATATCATTTATGAGTTATGATAATGGTTGACACATTTTTTGATATTTGAAAGTATTTTAAATGAATTATAGTTTTGAACAGCCTTAAAAGGGGTTAGTCTGACTTTGATGAATATTTTATGATCCCAGTCCTTGATGATGACTTAGACATTTTCATTAGTTTTGAAATATCAATTTGGAATTAGTAGCATGGTTAGTTCGGGTCCCAAGCCCTTATTCTGCATTTCTAACTTTTGTTTGAAAACTAGTTAAATTTACCCTTAAAGGGATCTCGAGGATTAATTTATTGAAAATGGTCATTTTAAAAATATCTCACGTCGCCAATGAATCCAAAAAGTTGCAATGAGCCTAGTTATGTTATTGGTTTATTTCTATGGGGTCCCAAAATGAATTACAAGGGCCCTTTGGATGGTTTTTGAATCAAGTGTGTTTCTAAAGTAGTTGTTTTTGGTGTCTCTACCAATCCTTCTATGCATCAACGGGCCCTTGGCCACATTCACATAGAAGGAAAATATTGGACATTATGAACTTAGTAGTGGGACCGCATTTAGAAAAGGTAGCTTCTTTGTTCATCGCGATCGAAGTGTCTTGATTGCATTCGTAAAATGTTAAGTGGGTCTGGTTTGGGTATTCATTGAGTTTGTGAAGGCTTGACCGTGAATGTGGGACTTGGGTCAGGTTAATGTTTGCATTTACGACCTAGGGGTCCATGTTTGTGCAGGCTATTTTATGTCTGGGCATAATTTAAGTCTCTTTCTCGATCAAAAACCTATTTTTATCATATTTCACACAAGGGATCTTGATGTAAGGCAATTTCAAAGAAGCTTTTAGGATTTATTTCATAGGTAAGTTCCTAAACCTTTATTCCATCACGCTTCATTAATACCATCGTAAAATCTATTATTTTTCCGTTAAATTATTAACCAAGTTTTTCTTTGATTTGAGGTTTGATTTCTACTTTTTTTTGCTTGGATTTTCAACTATAAACTACTTTTTATATGGGGAACATTATTCTTAAATAAATTTTAATTTCCCTTTTATTTTCAAACTTGTTTTTCAAATACATTTTGGACCTATCTTAAATAGGGTTAATATAGGTATCATTAGCTTTTTTTGACTGGTAGATGACATATTTTATTAGATTGAATGCAATTAGTGTTTATTCAAGAGGGTTGAGCTAAAAATTAGGGCTTGGGATAGTGTTTGGTCTTACAAATATTCATTTACATCAAGTTGAGATATACCTTGACTTTTTTCCAAAGTTGTTATGTGTTTATGCTTGTTTGTTGTATGTTGTGTATCTCTTAGGATTGAGGGTTCCCGCTCAGGTAAAATTGTGAGCATCTTCACGAGTATCGGAGTCTTTGATGGGTTAATGTTAAATTATTTTCTTGATTAGCTAGTAGTACTAATTGTAAATATCCTTAGCCAGAATATAGAGAGATAACTTAGTGATTCTCACATTATTGATATTGAATGCCTATTTTTGATATTGAATCTTGTTAGTGGACTTCATTATGATGATTTATGATTTTTTTTATATTGCCTATGTGAGTCTTAAGTGCATTATTATAGATTTGATGCTATTGGTCATGTTTGGTAAATTAAATGCCATATCTAGTATTGTATCACCCTAGTGGGGACTTGACTTGACATTTTAGGCCTTAATTGCATATTCATTATAGTGATACCCGAGTGTGGGGTTAGAAATGATAATATTAATGACTACAGGACTATTTATTCTGGTGGTTCCAAGTGAAAACTTATATCATGAATTATTGATACATTGAGTTAATACTGAGCTCACTTATACATCTATTGAATGGATTTTGATCTTCACACTGATTGTTTTTGAGTATTACATCCTCCAATAATGCATGTATATCATAAGACATTAGTATTACTAAGATATTCTGATTTTAATGAGAAAATAAGGCACTTTGTAAAATATTTATACCGAGGGATGTGTTGGTAAGGTTGATTTGAGACATAGGATTAAAATTACAAAGATTATGTGAATTTTAAACTTGTAACACCCCGAGTCTGTACCCCAGATGTCATACGGTACTTACAATCCTGAAGGACCACAAGCTAACCTATGACTAGTACCTGCTGTGAGCACTAAATAGTAATATTGTAATAATGCAGAAGTATCACTGAAATGCCATAAGGTTCACAAACATTGAAAACCACTATTGAAATACTGATGTAATACTGAAAAGAAAAATGAACAACTATCTGAAATAATCTAGTCGGAAAGCCTCTAACTTTCTGGATGGTGAGTTGATGGGACAAGTCCCCAACTAACTCTAAAAACTAAATAAAATGAGTCTACTGAAATACTAAAAATAATAACTCGGACCTCAAAATATAATGAATCATTACTGTAGTTGTTGTTAATAATCTGAACTACTAAGTACGATATAGATCTCGTGTATCCGAACCTATGATATAAAACATTATAGCATAAAAGAAAAGGTATGCGTCAGTACTTTGAATATACTAGTATGCTAAGTGAGGTAGGTTGATATACATGGGATTATATGCATGAGATGATGACTGACTGAATGATATGAACACGACTAAATGAGAGTACATGGATAACTGAGACTACTATAACTACTGAGTATGTAATACTATGCACATATATTGTATTCGGGACCATACTGAAACTAAATACTGTATTTTGATAACTGAGTGGCAGATATCTGAGAGTTTTGATAATTGAATTATTGATAAGTGGATAACTATTTCTGACAGTCCTAATTATGTAGAACTAAATTGAGTTCTATACTGGGTCTGGAACTAAAACTGTAACTGTGGGAGTGTTTATCAAATTGACATACCCTAATATAAGCTGAGTTGGGGTCCTGTAACCCCAGTTGAAAGGGTGTTAGCACCTTGCCAAGGGATACTAACAGGGCTGGGTAAACCTTAATCTGGCAGGAAGACCCATAATTTATATGTATGGATGTGTCAACCCTAGTCTGGCAGGAATACATCTTACCCTACGCTGGCTATATAGTTTTGTAAAGCAGGGACTGCTACTAAGGGTCAAATCCTATACTGGTAGGAATGCCCCAATCCCTGGGTTCGCTCGGTGCTGAATCTCACTCCCAACTGATAGAACACTGTACTGATCACTAGACTGTACTAGGCTTGACTGGACTATTACTGATCTTATTGATTGACTGAACTAGACTTAGTTTACTGAGTTCTGTAACTGACTAAATTCTACTATTCATGACATTACTGAGACTCTCATATAGCTACTGTAATTCAAGGTAAACAGCTAGATTGTTGGGTATTGAATAACCCCAGGACTCGATAGCATCAATACTACTAGAACATGGAAATACTTGAAAACGTGGCAATAGTCAACTGTTCACAATGTAATCATTGAGACATTTCATCAAGCACTGAGAAGTCATGAACTTGTACATGAATAGAAAATACATGATAACATGTCATAATTACACTATTCAATTTATATAGGCATTCCAACAACCACTTGCAAGGCATAGGTTTAGCATGATAGTAATTTAAACATGTAGTAATAGCATGAGTTTAACACTAGGGTCACCAATGAATCACAAATGCACAATTAACTCAATTAAGCATTTTGTCAAACACCTAGGAGGCATAATCTTGTACTTGGGCATGAATAATATGTTGATGCATCATGACTACAATCATTAATTCATAATTCAAGGGTCGTGACATAGGGATTACAATAATTTTAAACATGATATCTTATGAGAAATTTAATTAAATCTTGAATTGAACACCCATACAAACAACATGAACATGAAAACAACCCAATTGATACATGTAATTCATTAAACTATTAACTTGAGATTTTTAAAAGGGTTTTTGAACTCCAAGCATGGAAGGAAACCCAAGGATGAACACTTAACATACCTTGGTAATCAAATTTATGAAAATTGTTGGTGTGTTCTTAGAGCTTGAACTTAAAATTGGATGCCCTAGGGTTTTCTCTTGAGAGTATTTGATAGAAAGTGAGTGATTTTTCTCATTTGGTTGATTAATTTTATGTTTTAGGGCTAATTAAGAGTAGATAAAATGACTTAATTACCCCTCTGAATACGGAATTAAATGAGCAGAAATCATGCCCAGTGACACGCTGGGCGACGCGCCGTATCGATGGTCAATGCAAAAGCCAATGTGACGTGTCAATATCATATTAGTTCACTAGAATTTGCACTGAAGGCTGGTAAAAAATCCTAGTCGGCGCGATGGGCAACACGATGCGTTGAGATCGCGTCAATCTACTATTTTGAACTCCCAAACGTGCCTCAAACGATGTCAAAAAAATCTAAAACTCGTTCGAGAACACCTACTGACATCCCTGATCATGAATCAATTTACGAGTCGAAATTTTGAGGTCATAATTATTGAAAATAAATCCATTGAATTATTGAGGCCAAAATTGAGACTAAGTGTCAATACTTAGCTGGAATTTTTTAAGTCTGGGACCTCTTTATGCTATAAAAGACTGAGATAGGTTTGGAATTTTACAGGGTCCTACAATATATCCCCCTTGGGAAAATTCATCCTCGAATGAGACTGACTAAGCTGAGAGTACTGAAAGACTGAGTTTACATATTAAACTGGTACAACTGAAACATGATTACGTGACTTAACTATTGATAAACTGAATTTTCATGCTAAACATGTATAACTGAAGAATGAATGAATTCTGAAGGCATGACACATGGCTGAGCTATTTCATGAGATATTAATGATATGAGAATTCTATGTAGCTGAAACTGATACCAAGATTGCAAAGGAAATCTAAGCATGGAACTAAGTAAATCTAAGAAAGACTGTTACCTTGGGATGAGTCTAAGTTTGTGGAGAAGTAGTGAGGATACTTGGTCAGCATATCTGTTTCTACTCCGCAAGTAGCTCCCTCAATGCACTGATTCCGCAAAAGAACTTTGACTAGAGAAACTTCTTTGTTCCTCAGTCTACGAACCTGGTGATCAAGGATTTCAACCAGCACTTGCTCATAAGCGAGGTTGTTCTGAACATCTATACTCTCTATAGGGACTATAATTGTTGGGTCACCAATGTATTTCTTTAGCAAGGAGATATGAAACACTAGATGTATTGAAGCTAAGTCTGAAGGAAACTCAAGCTTGTATGCTACCTTTCTGAAACGGCTAAGAATTTGGTAAGGACCGACATATTAGGGACTGAGCTTCCCCTTTTTGCCAAACCTCTTCACTCCCTTCATGGGAGAGATTTTTAAGTATACAAAATCTCCAATCTCAAACTTGAGATCCTTTTTTCTCATATCTGCATACGGCTTCTGTTGTCTCTGAGCTATCCTAAGCCGTTCCTTAATTAACTGAACTTTTTCTAAGGCATCAAACACCAAGTTAGGCCCTACAATTATGGCTTCTCCCACTTTAAATTAACCAATGGGAGATCTACATCTCCTCCCATAAAGAGCCTCCAATGAAGCCATCTAAATACTGGAATGATAGTTGTTATTATACTCAAACTCAATCAAAGGCAAGTGGTCATCCCAACTACCCTTAAAGCCGACAACACATGCCCTTAACATATCTTCCAAAGTATAAATGACCCTTTCTGCTAGACCATCTATCTAAGGGTAGATTATTGTACTGAGGTGAACTTGGGAACCAAGACTCTTTTGGAAGGCTTTCCAAAAGTAAGAGGTGAACTGCGTACCTCTATCTGAGATGATGGTTAACAAAACTCCATGCAACCTGACCAACTCTCTAACATAGAGCTTGGCATAATAATCACCTGAATAAGAGGTATGAACTGGTAAGAAATGGGCTGACTTGGTCATCTTATCCATAATGACCCAAATCAAATCATGTTGACGACGAGTACGAGCCAAAACCATCGCAAAATCCATGCTCAATTCCTCCCACTTCCATGTGGGAATACTGAAATCTTGCATAGACATACTAGGCTTTTGATTTTCAATCTTAACCTGCTGACAAGTAGAGCACTTAGCCACAAACTTTGTAATGTCTCTCTTCATCCCATTCCACCAATAGACCTCCCAAAAATCGTGGTACATCTTAGTGGACCCTGGGTGAAATGAGTAAGGCGCTCCATGCACCTCTACAAGAATCCTCTGCCTTATTCCATCCACACATGGCACACACAGTCTACCCCGACAATACAACACACCATCTCCCCCTTGGGAGAAAACCTCTACCTTCTGATCTCTAACTGACTCTTTTAGCTTAAATAAACTAGAATCTCTTTCTTGCTTTTCTTTTACCTTAGCAACCAAAGATGATTCTGAGCTATCCTACACCCATACACTACCCTCAAATAAATCAACCAAATAAACACCCAACCTGGAAAGTTGGTGAACTTCTTAAACTAACTTCTTCTTACCATCCTCCACGTGAGCAACACTTCCCATGGACAATCTGCTTAGAGCATCAGCCACTATATTGGCCTTACCTAGATAATACATAATACTCATGTCAAAATCTTTTAAGAACTCTAGCCACCTTCTCTGGGCAAGTTCAAATTTTTCTGAGAGAATACATATTGGAAACTCTTATGGTCTGTAAACACATCAACATGTACCCCATACAAATAGTGCCTCTAAATCATTAAGGCAAACACCACAGCTACTAACTCAAGATCATAGGTGGGGTAATTTTTTTTATGGGGCTTGATCTTTCTAGAGGCATAGGCTATGACTTTACCTTTCTGCATCAAAACACACCCCAAACAAACTTTGGAAGCATCACAATACAGAACAAATCCGTCTGAACCATCTAGTAAAGTCAAAATTAAGGTTGTAGAGAGTCAAGTCTTTAACTCCTAAAAACTTTCTCACAAGAATCTGACCACTGGAAGTTGAATTTCTTCTGAGTCAATCTAAACATGGGGGATACAATTGACAAAAATCATTCAACAAACTGTCAGTAATAGCCAGCCAAACCCAAGAAACTCCTGATATCTGATGGAGAGATTGGTCTGGACCAGTTTTTCACTACTTTAATATTTTGAGGATCAACTCTAATGCCATCACCAAAAATTATATGACCAAGGAAAGCTACTGAACTTAGCTAAAATTCACATTAACTAAATTTGGCAAATAATTGATGGGCTTTTAGAGTTTGTAATACTATTTTGAGATGGTCTGCATGATCATGTTCACTACGGGAGTAGACAAGGATGTCATCAATGAAGACTTTGATGAACATGTCCCAGTACTGCTTGAACACCCTGTTCATCAAGTCCATAAAGGAAGCTGGGGAATTCGGTAAGACCAAATGATATGACTAGGAATTTAAAGTGACCATACTAAGTTCTAAAAGTTGTCTTTGGAATGTCACATTCTCTGACTCTAAGCTGATGATAGCCTGACCTAAGTTCTATCTTAGAAAAGTAATTGGCACCCTAAAGTTGGTCAAATAATTCATCGATTCTAGGAAGCAGATACTTGTTTTTGACTGTACCGTTGTTCAACTGACGATAATCAATACATATTCTAAGAGAACCATCTTTCTTACGTACAAATAAAACTAGTGCACCCCATGGGGAAATACTAGGCCTGATGAATCCCTTATCTAGGAGATCTTTCAATTGTTATTTTTATTCTTTGAGTTCTTTTGGACCCATTCAATATGGCAGAATAGAGATTGGCTGAATATATAGAAAAAGGTCAATTCCAAAGTCAATTTCCCTTTTGGGAGGAACTTTGGGAAGATCTTTAGGAAATATATTCGAAATTCACATGCTACTGATACTGACTCATGATTGGGGGTCTCTGAACTAGAGTCTTAAACTCGAATGAGATGATAGACACACCCTTTAGATATCATCTTTTTCTCCCTAAGGTAGGAAACAAGTTGACCCTGAGTGCTGAATTACTACCCCTCCATTCTAGGACAGATTCATTTGGGAACTAAAAGTGGACAATTTTATTTCTATAGTCCACTGAAGAATAGCATAAATGAAGTCAATCCATACCGAGAATGATGTCAAAATCTGTCATATCTAACTGTATTAAGTCTGTTGAAGTTACTTTTTGAGATACCATAATTGGACAGTTCCTGTATACCCATTGGGCTATGATAGATTCACCTACTAGGGTAGAGACTAAGAAAGTATCTAGTAGGAGTTTGGGACTGACTCCAAAGTCAACAGCTATGTAAGAAGTTATAAAGGACAAAGAAGTTCCTGGATCTAGCAAAGCATAGAGCCTATTTAGGCATAGAGCCTATTTGGACAAAGAACCAGTGACTACATCCAGAGAACTTTCCTGATCCTGTCAGGACTAAAGTGCATAGAGCCTATTTGGGCATTGCCCCCTGGTGGCAGTGGAAGCGACACCCTGTTGAGACAGGCGATTGAACTAAGCTGGGGGACAACTATGCTGACTTTCGGAACCCACCTGAGGAAACTCTTTAATTCTATGACCTGGTTTTCCGTACTCGAAACATATATCATTGCCAACTCTGCAGGCACCCTAATGGTTTCTGCAACACTTTTAGCAAAAAGGATTTTTTTAGCACTATTGAACTACCCTAAGATTTAAAGCCTGGCGCCCTATCTTTATTACCATTTTTGAATTTGGCCACTAGAGCACTGGCTGAGGACGGAGCTAGAATTGAAGATTTTGGGTAGAACTGGGGACGATTACCACCCTTTGACTTAGGCTGAGCGAAGTTGAAGTACCCATTCTAGCCGTTTTGTTTTCCCTCTCTTTCTCCTTAGTCTTTTGCTCCTCTATCTACTGAGCATGGACCATCAATCTAGCCAAGGCCATCTCCTTAATCAGCATTGTGGTCCTACACTCCTTGACCACACTGCCAGATACCACTAACACAAACTTACTCATATTAGATCAGCTATCGATTACCACATGAGAAAAATATCTAGCTAACTGAGTAAACTTAAGAGAATACTCCTTCACTATCATGCTGCCCTGCTTCAGGTTAATAAATTCCTACACCTTAGCTTTACTCAAATCCAACAAGAAGAACCTATCTAGTAAGGCAATAGAAAACTCCTCCCATTCAATAGGCCCTACATCTGCAACCCTCTCTGCCTTCTACTACTTAAACCATAAGTGAGACATATCCTTCAACTGATATGCAGCTAACTCAGCGCTCTTACAGTTGTTACCCCTATATATCTGTGACTTTCTGAACCATGTTAAGAAATTTCTGTGGGTCCTCTTTAGACTTAGACCCTATAAAATATGGAGGATTTATTGGGGTGAAGTCCCAAATTCTGGCTGCAGCAGTATTGGCCACTAGGTTGGCCTGAATAGCAGCTAGACATTCATTCGGGGCTACCAAAGAATGAGCAAGAGTGGTGAAAGTTGCTTTGAACTCTGTATGAGAAACATACTCATCTAGGGGATCTGACTGGATGGGCAGATGTGCTAGCTAGTTTCCATTCTTCTTCCATTAGTCTTTTGGGGAGGCATATTCTGCAATAGAAGGGAAACTTGGATTAGACAGAGAGTTTAACTTGATCTCATGCTCACTCACACAACATGAATACTAAAAGAAGGGAAGTTTTTCTAAAAATGCCTCATAGCCTCTTGTCCATAAGTGTGGCGTGCTATACACCCATGAACCATCAATCTAGCCAAGGCCATTTCTTTAATCAGCACTACGGTACTACACTCCTTGACCACACTGTCAGACACCACTAACACAAACTTACTCATATTAGATTGGCTATCGGCTACCACATGAGGAGAATATCTAGCTAACTGAGTAAAGTTGAGAGAATACTCTTTTACTAGCATGCTGCCCTACTTCAGGTTAATGAATTCCAGCACCTTAGCTTTACTCAAATCCAATAGGAAGAACCTATATAGTAAGGCAATAGAAAACTCCTCCCATTCAATAGGCCCTACATATGCAGCCCTCTCTGTCTTCTACTACTTAAACCATAAGTGAGACATATCCTGCAACTGATATGCAGCTAACTAGTTTCCCATTCTTCTTCCATTAGTCTTTTGGGGAGGCATATTCTACAATAGAAGGGAAACTTGGATTAAACAGAGATTTTAACTTGATCTCATGCTCAATCACACAACATGAATACTAAAATAAGGAAAGTTTTTCTAAAAATGCCTCATAGCCTCTTGCCCTACTAGATGTGGCTTTCAGACTTCCTAGGACTCTATTGAACCTTACGCTCTAATACCAAGTTTGTAATAACCTGAGTCTGTACTCTGGACATCACACTATACTTACGACCCTGAAAGACCACAAGCTAACCCATAATTGGTACCTACTGTGAGCACTGAATAGTAATACTATAATAATGTGTAAATATAACTAAAATTTTATAAGTTTCACAAACATTGAAAACAAATACTAAAATAAAGATGTAATACTGAAAAGAAAACTGAACAACCATTTGAAATAATCTAGTCTGAAAGCCTCCAACTATCTGGACGGGGAGTTGATGGGACAAGTCCCCAACTAACTCTAAAAACTAAATAAAATAAGTCTACTGAAATACTGAAAAGAATAACTCAGTTCTTAAAATATGAGGACTCACCACTATAGTCACTGCTAATAATTTAAACTGCTAACTATGATCTAGAGCCCGTGCGTCCAAACCTATGATATGAAACATCATAGCACAAAAGAAAAGGTATACGTCAGTACTTTGAATGTACTGGTATTCTAAGTGAGGTAGGTTGATATACATGGGATTATATACATGAGATGATGAGTGATTGAATGATATGAACATGACTGAATGAGAGTACATGGATAGCTGAGACTACTGTAACAACTTAGTGTGCAATACTATACACATATACTGTATCCGTGACTATACTGAAACTAAATACTAATTTTTGATAACTGAGTGACTAATATCTGAGAGTTCTGATAATTGAATTAATGATAACTGGATTACTATTTTCTACAGTCCTGATTCTGTAGAACTGAACTAAGTTTTATACTATGTCTGGAACTAAAACTATAACTGTAGAAATGTTTATCTACCGCTCGACATTGATATAAGTTGAGTTGAGGTCCAACCTGTAACCCTAGTAGGAAAGGTGTTAGCACCTTGCTAGGGGATACTAACAGGGCTGGGTAAACCCTAATATAGATGGAACACCATAATTTATATGTATGGTTGCGTCAACCTTAGTTTGGTAGGAAGAATTCTTACCCTATGCTGGCTACGTAGTTCTATAATGTAGGGACTTCTATAAGGATCAAACCCTATGCTGGCAGGAATGCCCCCATCCCTAGGTTTGCTCAATGCTGAATCCTACTCCAATCTGATAAGATATTGAATTGATCACAAGACTATACTAAGCTTGACTGAACTGTTACTGATCGTATTAACTGTATGAACTGGACTGAGTTTACTGAGTTCTGTAACTGACTGAATGCTAGTATTCATGGTATTACTGAGACTATCATGTAGTTATTGTAATTCTAAGTAAACAGCTAGATTGTTGGGCAATGACTACCCCCAGGACTCAATAGCATCAATACTAATAGAACATGGCAATACTTGAAAATGTGGGAATAGTCAACTATTCACAATGCAATCATTGAGACATTTCATCAAGCACTTGGAAGTCATGAACATGTACATGAATCGAAAATACATGCTAACATGTCATAATTACACTATTCAATTCACATAGGCATTCCAACAACCACTTGCAAGGCATATCTTTAGCATGATAGTAATTTAAACATGTAGTAATGGCATAAGTTCAACACTAGGATCACCAATGAATCACAAATGCACAATTAACTCAATTAAGCATTTTGTCAAACACCGAAGAGGCATAATCTTGTACTTGGGCATGAATAACATGTTGATGTATCATGACTAAAACCATCAATTCACAATTCAAGGGTTGTGACATAGGGATTACAACAATTTCATACATAATCTTATACTCATGAGGAATTTAATTAAATCTTGAATTGAACACCCATACAAACAACATGAACATGAAAATAACCCAATTGTACATGTAATTCATGAAACTATTAACTTGAAATTTAAAAAAGGGTTCTTGAACTCCAAGGGTGGAATGAAACTCAAGGATGAACACCTAACATATCTTGATAATCAAATTCATGAAAATCGTTGTTGTGTTCTTGGAGCTTGAACTTGGAATCGAATGCCCTAGGGTTTTGTTCTTGAGATTATTTGAGAGAAAATGAGTAATTTTTCTCTTTTAGATGATTAATTTTGTGTTTTGGGGCTGATTAGGAGTGGGGAAAATGACTTAATTACCCCTCTAGATGCGGAATTAAATGAGCAAAAATTGTGTCCAGTGATGTGCTGGGCAATACGACGCATCGATATCGTGTTGGCTCACTAGAATTTGCATTGAAGGCTGGTGAAAAATCCTATTTGATGCGATGGGCGATGCGACGCATCGAGATTGTATCGATCTGCTATTTTGGACTCCAAAACATGCCTCAAACAACATCTAAAAAATCTGAAACTCGTGCGAGAACACCTACTGACATCCTTAATCATGAATCAATTTACAAGTCAACATTTTAAGGTCATAATGATTGAAAATAAAGCCATTGAATTATTGAGGCCAAAAATGAGACTAAGTGTCAACACTTAGCTGAAATTTTTTAAGTCTTGGACCTCTTCACGCTATAAAGGACTGAGTTAGACTTGAAATTTTATGGGGTCTTACAGAACCTCAATGGGTCCTACTTAAGCGATAAGACTCGATGGTTGTATACAAAAAGTTATGTGATAACTTTCAAAACATTCATCATCATGCATCATCATCTCTATACTAAATTTTATTATTTACATTGTATTGACATTCTTTGGTAGGGTTTGGTATTGTGTTAGTATTTACTCTTATGTTGTATTACCATGGTAGAACCTTATTTTTGATATTGTGTTTGAGAACTCATTTCACTTTATTACATTATCTTATTTCATCTTATTTTGGTTGAGAGGTTGAGGTATTATGAAATGTGGTGTATGGCGGTGGGTTGATTGGAGAGGTAGTTAGGTAGCACCTTATCGTTGCATCGGATGCACCTTTATATATACACACTCAAGAGAGGTAGTTTGGCAGAACCTTATGGTAGCATGGGATGCACCCTTATATATGTACACACTCTCTGTATTTATACTATATTACTAGTTGGTTGTAATTGGTTAAACCTGATGTATCGCATTGGTGAGTTTTCTTCATAAATGACTTCTCATATTGTTGAAAATAAAATAAATAGTTCTATCTTACCTGAATTAATATGTGTACACTATACTTGATATGCCTACTGACCATTGTGTTGGGTTATCCTGATAGGATAAGTTACTATTACTTGGTGGGTTATAGCTTGTTCGAGATACCTTGGGTAGTTGGGATGGTCGTTCTCACCATCAGTGTTTTTAAAGGCAGGACCATAAGTCCTGTGGCGATGGGGCGTAAGTCTCACCGATCTGTTAATTTTTATTAGTTATAAATTAATAAAATTAGAAATAAATATTTTAAAAAAAAATAAATCACCCAAAAGTAAAACTACATCAAAATTATAAAAAAAAAAAAAGTGGAATATCTATCTAAAACTCCTTCAACAAAAAACAAAAACAACCAAAGCCATATAATATAACTAATTATAAAGTCAACTTTCATATAATAAATTATCATATGTCCTAAAGAATACAAGTTTGTATAAGAGAATAGTATATTATTAATCAACCCCCACATTTTTGTTACTCGATTAATATATATATGCACCTATTTATCGTATATTGTATTTTAAACAACAATAACAACAACATACCTAGTGAATTCCCACCTAGTGAGGTCTGGGGAGGGTAAAATGTACGCAGACTATACCATTATCTCCAAAGAAGTAGAGAGGTTGTTTCCGATAGACCCCATCTCAAGACGCATAGGCAGTAAATAAGGTTGTAATAGAACATAAGACAAGATAAAAAACACATAATTAAGGCACCCACAAAGTAGTACGACACGTTAACAAATTGCAAGCACCCACTTTCAACCAACCCACCAAACTAGAGCCTCCATCCTATGTGCATATTCCTACAACTACTAGCAGACTACCCCACTACAAACCTAACTATTGGCTATGACTCACCGATACGTACTTACCTACTAACCTAATCCATGTTCCCAATACCTTCTTATCTAGGGTCATATCCTCAGTAAGTTGTAACTGCTCCATGTCATGTCTAATCACCTCCCTCAAGTATTTCTTTAACCTACCTCTACCTTGCCTAAAACTATCCAAATCTAACCTCTAGCACCTCCGAACTGGGGCATCCATGCTTCTCCTCAGCACATGTCTAAACAATCTCAAACTCACTTCCCGCATCTTATCCACTATGAGGCCACTCCTATCTTCACCTTAATATTCTCATTCCTAAACCTATCTCCCGTAGTAACTTCACACATCCAACACAATATTTTTATTTCCACCACCTTCAACTTTTGGATGTGAGAGATCTTGATTGGCCAATACTCCACTCCATACAACACGGCCAAATGGACTACCACTCTATAGAACTTGCCTTTAATCTTGGGAGGCACCTTCTTATCACACAAAACTCTGGATGCAAGCCTACATTTCATCCACCCTGCCATAATATGGTGTGTAACATCCTTTTTAATCTCTTATTTTCCTTGAATCATAGATCCAAGATACTTAAAACTATCCCTTCTACAAATAACCTACAAATCCAACTTCACTACCACCTCGTCCTCATGCGTCACATCACTAAACTTATATTTTAGGTATTTTTTCTTGGTCTGACTCATCAATCAAAACTATATCATCTGCAAATATCATACACCAATTCACCTCTTCCTTAATATGATGCATAAAAAAATCCATCAATAAGGCAAAGAGAAATGAACTAAGAGTTGATCCCTAGTGAAACCCTGTGAAAATAGGGAAATGCTGTAAATCCCCTCCCAATGTTCTCACCTAAGTCTTTGTTCCATCATACATGTCTTTAATTTCTCTATTGTACGCCACTAAAACCTCTCTAGCCTCTAAAAATGGCTAAAGCACCTCCCTTGGATTTTTATCGTACGCCTTCTCCAGGTCGATTAACACTTTGTGTAAGTATAAATTTTTTCCCTATACATCTCCACTAGTCTCCTCACAATGTGAATTGCCTCTGCCATCGAGCGACTGGGCATAAACTCGAACTAATTCTCTAAAATAGACACGCTCCTCCTCTACCTCCACTTAATTGCTCTCTCCCAAATCTTCATAGTGTGACTCAACAACTTAATGTCCCTATAGTTATTGTAGCTATGTATGTTACCCTTGTTCTTTTAAAGAGGAATCATCATACTTTATCTCCAAGTGTTAGGCATTTTTGCAGTTTTGAAAATACCATTAAATAATTCGATTAGCCACCTCAAACCTGACCTGCTCGAATACTTCCAAAAATCTACCAGTATCTCATCAAGCCCCATAGCCCTACCTCTACTCATCTTACAAGTAGCCTAAAAGACCTTCTCAACCTTTATACATTTGCAAAACCATAATCCAGACACCCCTCAGTGTGTTCCAGCTCCCATAACACAATGTTTTTGTCCATCTCGTTATTCAAGAGCCTATGGAAGTACGACTTCCACCTTTTCTTAATGTGTACATCCTCCACCGGTACTTTTCCATCTTTTCCCTTGATGAACTTTCCATGGTCAAGATAACAGGCCTTTCGCTCTCTAGCCTTAGCAAGCCTATACAACCTTTTCTCCTTACCTCTCTCCTCTAAACCCGTACACAACCTCTTAAAATTTATTTTCTTAGTTGTGGTAACTGATAACTTAGATTCCTTCCAGCTAAATTGTACTCCTCTATGTTCTCCCATTTATCCTCTTTATCCATACTCTCAACCAACTTAGTATACGTCACCTTCTTAGTCTCAACCTTCTTTTTAACTTTTTTGTTCTGCCACCAGACCCCCCGATGTTGGCCAGGCCGACCCCTCAAGACACCCAATGTCTTTATCGATTCCTTCTTAATATAACTAGCTTCCCTATCCCACATACTATCTACGTCCCCTCTACTCTCCCAAACACTCATCGCTGCCAACTTCTCCTTTATTTCCAAAGCACTAATTAGAGTCAAGTCAACCTACTTAATTATGGGTCATCCCTCTCCACCCCTCCTCTTCTTTCCTTTCTTTATATCCATGAATGACCTTACAGTCTTTATATATTGCTTTATCCTTTTTCCTAAGCAGTGAAAAGTCAATTTAGGTCTTGTATACCACACACAAAAAGAAAATCAGGTGGATCTCCTTCTTCAGGAAATTTTAGTTCACTACCACCAACCCAAACGCTCTCTTCAATTCCAAAAGAGGAGCTCTCTCTTTATTCCTATCCTCAAAATTAAAAGCTCTATGGACATCATCATAGCCTCTTGGTAATAACCCAATGTGCCCATTGAAATATCCTCCAATGAAAATCTGCTCAGAAGCTCATTAATATACGACTTGAAAAGAACTAAAAATAAAGAAACGGACTCGGAAGAAAAAAGTACACTTAGTACCTTCTTCAGTAGAGGTGTTGTCAACACCCATAAACACATACATTTGAAATTACGAAATTAAAGTATTTTTTCACTTTTAATTTAAGTATTTATCAATCATATATTTTATAAGATTAGATTAGAGATATTATAGGAAATAATTATTTTACTTTGCAAATTTTTCTAAGCTTACGCCTAATTTGCGCCTCGGGCTTAGGTAAATGCCTCAAATTTTGTAGTGTTCGCCTTTTGATACTTTTGCCTCCTCACAATGCCTTGGGGAATTTTTGGTTATACCTCACCCCAAGATGAGCCTCAAGGCGAGCTCTGTGACTACCTTTTAAAAACACTGCTTTTCATCGCTTTGAATTAGGATCAATTATCAATATACTTTCTGAGTACATATGATTTGGTACTTTTCCTTGTTTTTATTTTCTTTTCTTATTTTCTATACCCTGTGCAGGTATTGGTTTGATTACTATATCGTAGGTTGCATTACTTTCAATATTGGCATATTAGAGATCAAAGTAGTGGCTGGTGGACTTTGAAATTTCTTGGACGTTTCTACTTATGTATAATATATATTTGCATCTAAGATATTTTTTTTTGGACGATTGATATTATTTCTTTTCTATATTATAGGTTTGTACTACTGACAACTAGATCTTAGATGTATTTTTAAGACTTGTATCTCGTTTATATATGTATATATTGTATATATTATGTATATATATATTGTATATATATATACATAATATATACAATATATATATATAAATGACATACAAGTAGAAAAGAGATACAAGTATATATATATATACAATATATATATATACATAATTTATATATATATAAATAAAATATATATGTGTGTGTGTTTGTGTACATATATATATATATGTATATACATACATATATATGTGTGTGTATGTGTGTATATATATGTATATATGAGATCAAAGTAGTAGCTGATGGACTTCGGAACTTCTTGGATGTTTCTACTTATGTATAATGTATATTTGCATCTAAGATATTTTTTTTGATGATTCATATTATTTCTATTCTATATTAGAGGCTTGTAGTACTGACAGCCAGATCTTAGATGTATTTTTAAGAGTTGTATCTCATATATATATATATATATATACATTATATATATATGTATATTATATATATATATATATATATATATATATATATATATATATATATCAGGATTATGTGTTCTTTTGCTTTCATTTCTTTCTCCTTAAATTTTATTCTTTGAGATGGGTTAGGCTTACTTTTTTGGAGAGTTTGACAAGTTCCATCATGTACCTATTTTTTGTCGTGACAAATTGGTATTAGAGCATAGGTGTAGTGACCTTATTTTGATAATTTATGTGAAATATTTATTTCTATGTGATTTGACTACTTTACCCTTCCTGTGGTTTCATTGTCGTGTTTTCTAGGGTGTGGGGATATTTGGCATGGTTCTCAATGCATTACATGTAATTTAAGTGAGATTGTGATTTTTGGTGGTCTTATAGGCTTACTATTTGACATCGGCTAGCTTCTTTTGATCTGTGCGTCGAATGTCAAGACGAACTATGCCAACAAATCCAAAACATCAACTTTAGATTGGTAACATGGTTGTTATGATTTTATGGATTTTATATCTCATTTCGACCCTCCATTTAAAATTTTTAAAATAGGCTCAAGGGTTAATTTTGTGAAAATAATATTTTTTTAATCTAATATCACCATTGAGTCTGAACTATCAGACTTGATAGGGCAGCATAATTTGTTTAAGTTCTCTAGATTCTAGATAAATCCCGATGGGTCTGCAAAGACCCAAGTCTCCACAACTTGTGCACCACTCAACTGGTGCAGACACTTTGGCAACTTTAGTTGTTGTCTACCAACTAGGCAAGGGTGCTTTAGTAGCCCTCGTCCACTTTAGCATAGGGCACTAAAGCAGCCCTTTTATGCTTTAGCAGATAACATGCTAAGCGAGTACCACCAAAGCGGGTACTTGACCGCTTTAATGTTACCTGGGTATAAATAATCCTTTTCTATATTTTTCTTCACCATTTTTCAGACTTGAAGATCGAGTTTTTAGGCATATTCTTCCATTTCTATACTTGGATAAGCTCCAAACTCCTATTTCAACTACTTTTCTTTGATTTTATTATTTAAATCTTGTTTAAACTCAAATTTAAATATGAAATTTGGGGGTTTTTACTCGAAAGGCCCAAACTATCATTTCTTCAAATCAAACCCTAATTTCACCCTATTTTCACTTGGGTTTTCTCCTATAGGTTCCTTTAATCTTGGGAAAATATTTTTGGACAATTTCTTTTTTATCCTTTTTTTTAGAAACTTATTTTAAGAGTCCATTTTGACCTTGATTCAAAAGTGGGCAATATGGGTATCATTAGTTTTTTTTATGTGTAGATTCTAAATTTGTGTGTTTTAGTTGATTTTTAGGTCTGTGCATAATGTGAAAGCTTGATGATAAAGGGTTATTTTTTTTGGTTTTGGCATTCAAAGTAGGTTATGGCTTAACTTTTATCAGACTAGATTGGGTAGTTAATAATAATGTAAAAGCATGTTATGGGTATGGAGTTGTATCATGGAAAAGGTGTTTAGATTATTTATATGTGCGTGTGGGGCCTATATGGATAAACTTTGGTGGTTTTGAGACAATGTATGCTATGTGTGACCGTGTCGGGTTTTATATATAGTTTTTTGTCTTGGAAATGATATATGTATGTTTGGTTGCACTCATTTTGGTGAAAAAACCTAGATTTTGAGATTTATACTATATAAATGACATTTTCTTGCACGTTTCACTTGATGGTTTTTGGAATATACAGGATCATGGATGGTTGGTTGATTTAAGTGGATTTTTGGCTCACATAGTTGGTATATTGGTTGGATATTGGATATTGTCATTTTGGTTAGTCATGAGAATTATATCATCATATCATATTCATTTATGAAATATTAGTACCATTATGGGAATACAAAAAATACTAGAAATACTGGCTTTTTTTGATAGAAAATGCGACATCTTTAAAAATCCTCTATCGATGTATATGCCGGGGAGGAGTTATAGATATTAGTATTGGATATTGGTTATATATAAGTTAACGAAGCCCCCCATGGGTCCTACCTAGAAGAAGAGCTCGATAGGTGTGGGTTGACGAACCTCTTATGGGTCCTACATCTATAGCTGAGCACAGTAGGTGTATATTGAGGTTGTGTAACAACCTCGTACATCATCATCATCTTTATCACATTTCATATGTTGTGTTTATTCTGAGATTGTATTTCTAATTATGATTAGATAGTTGTCTATTTGCTCTATCTTCTTGTACTTGTATTCAGAGAATGAGTATGTTTGTTCTTCTTTTCACTACTTGTTGTTATTTGTGTTTATAGTAGAAATGTTATTAGGAATAGTTGGGCTACTATTTGGGACATTTTTTATTGCACATAATGTTCCCATAGTTTGTGTTTATATGTTTTATTTTCTACTTTACTCAGTCGGCCTATGATACCTATTGAGAGTGGATTGTACTCATCTCTATTGCGCTTTTTTAGTGCAGATCCAGGTATAAGTGCACTACTTGGATAGCTGATTCAGGCAAAATTTAGATTCTATTTGAGGTAGCGATTTATCTATGCATCCAGAGTACACTACTACCTTTTATTATCTAGACCATGTCTTATTGTATTCAAAAATAGAGTTTGTTCCTATTTTGGATATACTAAGTATATTTTGATTTTGAGTTGTATTTGTTGGTTCTTATATTGTGATTCCAGGTTTTGGTATTTAATTTGGTGTCTTTTATTAAATTTTTGCTTTTACTATATATAAGTGGTTAGACTCCATTCTAGGAGTCTTACTTAGATTTTAACTATTTCTTTCTCATTTTATATCAATTTGGGTGATAGGCTTACTTCTCAAGGCTGTTGTGACAAATGTCATCATGACCCTTGGTTTCTAGGTCATGTCAAATTGGTATCATATCATCTAGGTTTATTAGTCTCAATAGTGTAAGAATGGGGTGTCAAAGAGAGTTTCGTGGATCGATATAGAGACGTCTGTATCTATCTTTGAGAAGCTTTAAGATGCCTTTAATAAGTTTTCCTTATTTTTTCTCATCGTGCGGATCTTTCATACCTTGTGTTCTAATTTATATTTCACACTTTTTTATGATGGTGAGGACTAGATCTAGTAAGGCTAGATATACAGATCAATTATCTAAGAAGAGAGCCAAGTCTAGAAGGTGAGTTCTAGTCAAGCTCGACGTGGATGACGGGTATGAGGATTTTCCTAATCCAGAGATAGAACTAGGAGACTCTCCCCCGAGCCTCAATTTGAGTATATTAGAGTTATGAAGACAACTTTGGTCCTGTAAAGTTCTTCTACCCTTATCTTGGATGGGTTAATGGTTTAATTATTGACCGTTTGGAGGGTGATCCTGTGAGTACACCTAGTGTTCCTCCAGCTCCAAGTATTGTAACTCCATCTTTGCCAGAGTCAGCTTATGGTATTCTTTTGGTTCTGAGTATGGATCCTCCTATTGTACCAATATCTACTTATGGTACTCCACAGACTCCGAGTATAGTTCCTTCTTCAGTGCCTATATCTGAGTATGGTATTTTGAGATTTGGAGTTCAGCCTTCTTGTATGATGCCTCCTCAAATGGGTTCTCATCAAGTTAGATTTACTATACCTCCTATTATTATGAGTATAGTTATGTCTTTTGAGGATCATAAGAGGTTTGAAAGATTCACTCACTTGGGCCTTTCTAGGTTCAGTGGTGTTGGAGGCGAGGATGCCTATAAGTTCTTAAAGGATTATCATGGGAAGTTGAATAACCTTTATTCGCTTGAGTCACATGGGGCTGCTTATACTAATTATCAGTTGAGAGATTAATCCAGAGATTAGTGAAGGTCACTTATTAGTTGTCGAGCTCTTAATTTGCTAGAGATGACTTGGGATCAGTTTACAAAGGCTATTTGGATAGATTTTGTAATACCCTATGATTTTTCCTAGCCTAAACTCGTCCCAAAAATGACAAAGAGTATCTTCTAGAATGAGTGATGTTTATTTCATGTGAAATTATTTAGATTTGAACTTTCCATGGCGTAAGAAATTGAATTAACATTCCAACGATATAAGATTCGTCTAAATCTGATAACTGGGTAAGACGTTATGGCTATTTTAAGTTCCAGTCATAAAACACCATGATTTGGGTCCTTAATGCGTTGCGAAGAAACGTAAAATCATAATTGTCAATTTCTAGTGAGACTCCACGATTTTGGCGCATCGCAGAGAGGCCCAATTTCCCATTTGGCAATTTCCAATGTCACTCTGTGATACTGGCGCATCGTGCCAGTGGTCGAAATAGCAAACATAGGGGCTCTGTGATGGTGGCGCGTCGTGGAGGGAACTTAATTCTCACTCGTCCTTTTTCTAGTGAGCCACCGCGATTGTGGTACATCGCGGTGGCCACCCAGATCGGGAAAAATGTACGTTTCCAATTCCATTTAAAAACTTAAAAGGGGCATTTTAGTAAATTATCCAACCCCCAATCCATCTAAAAATAGAAGATTTATCAAATTTCAAAGCACTTTATGCTTTATTCATCTTTCTCCTCAAAGCAAAACCCTAGTTCATCATACTTTCTCTCCAAGAAACTCAGAATTTCTCCATTAATTCTCCAAGATAGTCCAAATTTAAGGATTCTCAATACAAGAACACTAAGAAGCCATCTTCAAAATATCAATAGGGATCTAAGATTTGAGTTTATCATGAAAGATCATCAATTAAGGTATGTGGGCTTTAAACAAGGATAAATCTTTCATCCTTGTCCCCAAAACTTTGTTTTAATTACAAAGTTGCTGAATTATATATGATTTTCCATGAATTTCAAGTTAGAGTTTAGACCCATTATCATTATTTGTAAAATTATGAGATTTTCCATGATTTAGAAGTTGAATTACATGATTATGTTTATGTTTCCTTGTATATTGCTGAAATTTCCAGATTTTGAGTTGATTTATCAATAATCATATTATCAAGCATGAACATTTTGATGATTTAACCTAAGATTGATGCATGGGTTATTTATCCTAAGATTGAATATGGTTACTTCAAGAAAGATGATGCTTTAAGCATCTTGTGAACATATTATTTTTAGATTTTCAGAAAAGTTGTGATCTTTGATCATCAGTTTAGATATGGAATCCACTTTATAGAATTTCGATCAGCTTTATTTACAGATTTATAAAAAGGTAAATGCATATTTGGTTTTAGATAAACCCTTATGCTGGTTTTAAAAGTGGATTTCCAACAGAATGAGCATAGCAAATAATGACGGAGTAGTATTTAGCATTAAGCGGGAAGTGTGGGTTTAGTGCATCCTACTTCTACAGAACTACGTAGCCAACGTAGGTACAGATTATCATATTATTACCACTTCTATGTGGATGACAGTTACAGATATAATCACTTAGCTTAGGTTATACTCCCTGGGAAGAGTATGACACCTCTCCCCAATATAAGGTTTCTTTCTTAGAAGGACGAGACGTTGGACTCCATGTTAGCTCACATGTTTTATGTCGGTTAAGAGAACCTTCCTTCAGATAAACTAATTTCTTTAAATCCCTAAGATGAAGTATTTTTCAATATTTTGGAAACTAAGTGTAAAGGCTCACAAACTTACTCAGATATTACTTTACTTAAGATTCCAGTTACAGAATTGCAGCTTTTAGTTTTCAGACATAAAAGGTGAGCCCTTTTTCACTTAGCCTATATGGTTTGAGAACAAGAACAGAATATAGATTTCAGAACTAAGTGTAATGGCTCACAAGATTTAGATTACATGTTTTATTATTCATCATTTGACATTCAGTTTTTAGATTTCTCATGCTTACGTGAGTCATTTACATTTAGCATACATGATGTTTTCTATAAACTGTGATGATATTATTTACTTATTGCATACACCCCCATATACTCAGTACATAATCAAAGTACCGATCCACATATACGTCTATGTGCTACATTATCTCATAATGTAGGTTTAGGTGCTCAGTCTTAGCAGCGAGAGTGATTTTTGAGCATCTCATCTGTATCCATGCAGTTGGTGAGTCCTCTTAGTTCAAGGATTTAGCTATTATGATTTCCAATTTCTAGTAAATGTTTTAATTATTCTCTTTAGACAGTCTAAGTCAGCTGGGGCCTATCCCAGTAACTCTCTAAATTTAGTTAGTAGAGGCTTATTGGACTACTAGATTCAGACTTAGATTTTAGATGTCGTATTTAGATCGTTCAGTATTTGTTTTATCAGATTGATGTGATCAATATTTTCATATATACTCAGACTTTTTAGATAGTTTTTTGCATTTGTCAATATCATATATTTATATTTCCCTATTTAGAGATTTAGAGTTAGTAGAAGGCAGCCAGGGTTAGCTTAGGACTACTTGTAGTTCAGAGCACCGTGTGGCATCTTGAGAACCAGATTTTAGGGTGTTACAGGTTTGTACCTTTTAATTTGAGGGATCGGATGAGAGATGAGTTTGATTACTTAGATAAAGGCTCCATGATTGTTGCATAGTATGAGGCATGTTTCCATGCCTTGTTTAGATATTCTTATGCCAGTAGTATCACTGAGTTTGAGAAGATTTTAAAGTTTATGAAGGGGTTGGATTTTTCTCTTTAGCTTGTTACAATACAAATGGTAGTGTGTGGGGCATTCTTTTAGAGTATTATGGATTATTCTAAGATGACTCAGTCTATTCTTCAAGCATCTTAGTGAGGTGCCAAGAATGTGTGCCCTCAGGGTTAGTTTAGAGTTCAAGTCTCTCGATATAGAGATTCTAGAGGCTTTGGTGGGTATCATGGTAGACCAGTACAGGAAGCCTCATAGAGTTTAGGTAGTGGGTATTCTAGTTTAAAAGCTTTGAGTGGTCTTCCTAGCTTAGTCGTACCTCCTTCTATTGAGTCAGGTCACAGGACTTGCTTTATGTTTGATGAGGCTGGCCAATTGGCTAAGGATTATCCTCATCATGTTTCTAGAGCTACTCTTATATTAGTTGTTAGAGGTAAAGGTTTTACTAGAGGTGTGAGAAGTAGAGGTAGTGCTCATAGTGCTCATAGTGCTGATCATGGGGATACTCAGCTCAGTGGTGGAAGTGTACAGTGCTATGCTATACCTGCTATGCCAGAGATAGAGACCTCTGCTGCTATTATCATAGGTATCATTCTATTTGTTTCAGATCTGCATATGTGTAATTTAATTAGGGTTCGGCTTTTTCCTATGTTTCTGCATATTTTGCTTTGGGTTTTGATTCTATTTGAGATCCTCTTGATGTGCCTATCCATGTATCTACCCTCATAGAAGACTCTTTAGTGGTGAATCGAGTGTAATAATCTTGTGTTATGATATTTGGCAGGCGTAAGACTTGAATAGATTTGATTATCCTCAATATGGTGGATTTTGATGTCATCTTGGGTATGGACTGGTTAGCTCCTTATCATGTTATCCTAGACTATTATGCTAAGACTATGACTATGGCTTTGCCGGGTCTGTCAAGGATAGCTTGGAAGGGTATGCTTCATTCGGGTCCCAAGAGATTTATATATTTCCTTCAGGCTCGTTATTTGGTTGAGAGAGGATGCTTGCTTATTTGTCTCATATTCATGATACTAGTACTTTGTCATCTCCTTTCTTGGATTATGTTTGTGTGGTCCATAAGTTTGTAAATATTTCTCCTACAAATTTTCCTGGTTTGCCTTTGGCTTGTGATATTGAATTTTCTATTAATGTTATGTAATGCCTTGAGATAACACCCTGGGCATCACACGGTGCTTACAGTCCTGAAGAACCACAAGCTAACCCATGACTGGTACTTGCTGTAAGCATTGAATAGTAATCATGAAAACATATTCAAAAGTAACACTGAAAATGCCATAAGGTTTATAAAACTGAATCAATACAGAGTACATCTGTAAAATAACTGCTAACTGAAAGTGTCAGAAAGCCTCTAAATATCTAAAATAAAAAAGCTGATGGGACAGGCCCCAACTGACTCACAACTATTGTCCAAACGTAATTGAAAAACTGAAATACTGTAAATAATAAAATAACTAAATGAGTGTCACATCCTTGATGGAAGAGAACTCACTACTGTAGTTGCGGCTAATAGACTGGTCTGGTTAGGTACGGTCAGGAACTCGAGCGTCCAAACCTATGATATGAGGAATCATAGCATAAAGTAAAAGTATACATCTGTACTTTGAATGTACTAGTATGCTAGGTGAGGTTAGGATGATATGCATGGGTTCATGTGCGTGAGAATAACAAGTAAATATCATGAAATAACTAGATGAGAGTATATGCAAGACTGGGAATACTGTAAGTACTAAATATGCAATACCAAGCATATATCGTCTGTCTAAATTAGTCTGAAGCTGAAGTACTAAGTTTTTGATAATTGAATAACTGATAACTATAAGTCATGATGGTGTAGCACTGAATTGATTTCTATACTGAATACTGAATACTGGATACTGATTACTGAATACTGAATACTGAAACTATAACTGTGAGAGTTATTATCTAACCGACATACCCTGATTATAGACTGATTTGGGGTCCAACCTGTAACCCCAATTGGAAGAGTATTAGCACTATGCCATGGGCTACTAACATTAGTTGGTTCAACTCTAATCTGGAAGAAAGACTCATGAGATGTATATAATTACGTCAATCCTAGTCTGGCAGGAAGATAATTTAACCTATGCTGTCTACGTAGTTCTATAACTCAGGGACTGCTACTATGGGTTAAACCCTCTGCTGACAGGAATTCCCCCATCCCTGGGTTCGCTCGGTACTAAATCCTACTCCCAACTGAATCAATACCGAACTAATCACTAAACTATACTAGGCTGAACTGAACCCACACTGATTCTGTTGACTGACCATATGCTATTGTTTGGGATACTACAAAATCCTTTTATTCTGACTGGAGACTAGACAACAGCTAAATTTTGGGTATTCAGTACCCCCAGGACTCGATAGCAGAGATAATGAAATCATATCTCAACTTTAAAAGTATCACACATAGGTTATCATGCATAATTCCTTCACATAGACATTTTTTCAAACACCTAGGATACATAAATCTTGTACATGAGAATGAGCAATATATGAATATCATGACTACCACATTCAACACCAAAATTCAAAGATTAAACATGGGGGTTACATAATTCAACATGCATTCTAGTTAAATCACATGAAACTCAAACTATTTTTACTTTAAATCCACACAACATTACATACATGAACATAGTTCCATTCAAGAATGTAAATCATAATCTAAGTTCTTGAAAATGGATTCTTGAACTCCAAGGGCGGAAGGAACCCAAGGATGAACACCTAAACATACCTTGATTGTTGAATTTATGAGAATTATTGGTGAATTCTTGGGATTTGATCATAAACATGATGAACTTGGGTTTTTCTCTTGAGAGAATTTGTGAAATAATGAGTGAATTTTTCCCTTTGGAAGGCTTAATTTTGTGTTATGGCTGATAATGCCAGTGACACGATAGGTGATGCACTTCTTTGATGGTATCGATGCGATTACCGATGCATTGCATTGATAGTGATAATGTGATAACCAACGCAATGCATCTTGATTTCATTGGCTTGCTATTTTGGTCATCCAAACGTGACTCAAATGATGTTCAAAAATTCCAAAACTCACTTGAGATAACCTATAGATAACCTTGATCATGAATCAATTTAAAAACCAACAATCTAAAGATGAGAAGATCAAAAATAAAACCACACAAATATTGAGGCCAAAAATAAGACTAAATGTCAACACTTTGCTGAAATTTTCTAAGTTAGGACCTCTTTTGGTATACTATAAAGGACTAAAATAACCAGGACTTTGCCGGGTCTTTACTTATTTAGTCAGGTACCAAGCCCATTTCTATTTTATTTTATTATATAGCCCTAGTAGAGTTGATAGAATTAAAGGATCAGTTGTGAGAGTTGTTAGATAAGGAGTTTATCTGACCTAGTGTATCACATTAGGGTGTGTCTGTCTTATTTGTAAAGAAAAATAATGGTTCTATGTGTATGTGTATTGATTATCAACAATGGAACAAGGTGATGATTAATAATAAGCATCCTCTTCCTTATATTGATGATTTGTTCGACCAACTTTAGGGTGCTTTGGTATTTTCAAAGATTAATTTGAGATTCGCGTATCACTGGTTAAGGATTAGAGCTCCAGATATTCCAAAGATGGCTTTTCAAACTTTGTATGATCATTAAGAGTTCTTGGTTATGTTCTTTGGGTTGAGCATTTCCCCAACCGCATTTATGGAGTTGATAAACCAAGTATTTCGACCATATCTCAACTCTTTTGTCATTGTACTTATAGATGATATCTTAGTTTATTCTAAGAATAAAGCTAATCATGAGGAGCATTTGTGGATTGTGCTTCAGAGATTGAGGGATGAGAGAATGTATGCTAAATCTTCTAAGTTTAAGTTTTGGTTGGAGTCTGTCTCTTTGTTGGGTCATATAGAGACCAAGGATGGTATTATGGTCGATCCGACCAAGATTTCAATGATTTATGATTTGGCTAGGTCTACTCGTCCTACTGAGATTCAGAGTTTTATTAGTTGAGCCGGTTACTATCATCGTCTTCTTGAGGGTTTTTCATCTATTGCAACTCTATTTCCCAAGTTAACTCTAAAGAAAAAAAAATTGGTAGTTTGATGATTGTGAAGCAAGCTTTCAAAAGCTTAAGGATTTGTTAACTTCAGCTCTTATCTTGACTTTGCCCAAGGTGGGTGTGGTTTTTAATATATTCTGTAATGCTTTTGGTGTTAGGTTAGGTGTTGTGTTGATATCGGAGGGTAAGGTGATTGCTTGTGCTTCTCTCAATTGAAGCCTCCTGAGAGAAATTACCCTACCCATGATTTGGAGATATGCACAATATTGTTTGCTTTAAATTGTTGGAGGAACTACTTGTACGGGTTTTGTTGTGAGATTTTCTCAGATCATCGTAGCCTTTAAGATTTCTTCACCTAGCAAGATTTTAATATGAGGTCGTGTCATTGGTTCGAGCTACTTAAAGACTATGAATTTACTATTCTCTATTATCTGGGCAAGGCTAATTTGGATGTGGATACCTTGAACGAAAAGTCAACTAGCATGGGCATCTTGGCATATCTTTTGACTCAAGAGAGGCCTTTGGACTTGGAGGTTCAATCTTTGTCTAATCAGATATCTAGGCTTGATATTTTGACACCTAGGTGTGTTTTGGCATTCATAGAGGCTAGGTCTTATTTAATAATTTAGATACGGGCTCATAAGTTTAAAATGTTGGATTAAGAGTAATTCAGAATAAGGTGTTGAATGGTGAGGCTAAGGGATCCTCACTTGATTTAGATGGTGTTTTGAGGATCGAAGGCTGATTTTGTGTGTTCAGAGTAGGTTATTAGATTAGATTGATTTGGAGGAGAATCATTATTACAGGTATTCTATTTATTTGGGAGTGAATAAGATGTATCAGGATTTAAGACAACATTACTTGTTTAGTGGTATAAGGAAGGATGTAGTGGATTTTGTAGCTCGGTGCCTATGTTGCCAGCAGGTGAAAGTCAAGCATTTGAGAGCTGGTGGTTTGCTTCAGAGGTTACCCATTCTCAAGAGAAAAAATAGATCACTATGGAATTTATGATTGGGTTGCCTCGTACTTCCTACGGTTTGGATAATGTTAGGGTCATCATGGATTGATTGACCAAATCTGCTCATTTCATTCTAGTTCAGGTTTTCTTCAGTGCTTAGAGATTAACCCGTATCTATATTTGGGATATAGTTTGTCTTCTTGGTGTGTTGGTGTCTATCATCTCAGATTGAGGTGCAGTGTTCACATCTCACTTTTAGAAAACTTTTAAGGAGGAGTTGGGTAGTCAGGTTGGTCTTACTACAACTTTTCACCCCCAAACTTATAGTCAGTCAAAGCGGTCTATTCAAGTTTGTAGGATATATTTTGCGCTTGTGTAATGGACTTTGGTTGTCAGTGGGAGTGGCATGCTTTAAAGGAGTTTGCGTATAATAATATCTATCATTCTAGTATTGAGATGGCTTCATTTGAGGCTTTGTATGGTAGGTGTTATTACTCTCTAGTTGGTTGGTTTGATATTTTGGAGATTAGACCTCAAGGTGTGTACTTGATTTGTGTGTCTTTGGATAGAATTTAGGTCATTTGGGATAGACTTAAGCAGCTCAAAGTAAGCAGAAGTGCTATGTGGATCATAGACTTTGTGCCTATAGATCCAGAGTTAGTGATCATGTTTTCCTTTGTGTGTCTCTCGTGAAGGTCATGATGATATTTTTTAAGAGGGGCAAGATTAGCCCCAGGTATATTAGACCTTTTGAGATTCTTCAGACTATTAGGGATGTGGTTTATAAGTTAGCATTGCCCCAAGATTTATCATCTGTTCATCTATTTTTTCATGTTTCCATGCGTCGGCATTACATTCTAGATGAGTCTTATGTTATTCGTTGGGATTTAGTCCAGTTAGATGAGTGGTTGTCTTTTGTTGAAGAGTTTATCTCCATTCTAGCCAGGGATGTTAGACAATTGCATTCTAGATTTATTCATGTAGTTAAGGTCCGGTGGAGGCATCAACCTGCAGATGAGTCTACTTGAGAGGTCGAGTCTGATATGCACAGTAGTTATCCTCGACTTTTATCTGATTCAGATATTTCTATTACCCTTAGTTTGAGGATGAACTAGATTCTTAGTGGTAGATGATGTAATGATCCAATTTTGATGATTTGTGTGAAATATTTATTTCTGTGTGATTTGACTATTTTACCCCTTCCTATGGTTATGTTGTGGTGTTTTCTGGGGTGTGGGAGTGTTTGACATGATTCCTAATGCATTTCAGTGTATTTTATACGAGATTGTGATTTATGGTTGTCTTAAAGGCTTATTAGTTGACTTCGGCCAGCATCTTTTGATCTGTGCATCGAATGGCAAAACGAATTGTCGCCAGCAGATCCAGAATGGTGATTTTAGGTTGGTAATATGGTTTGTGTGATTTTACTGCTCTTATATCTCATTTTGATCCTCTATTCGAAAAGTTGTAAAAATAGGTCTCGGGGGTCAATTCTGTGCAAATAATATTTTTTTCAAAAATCTAATATCACCATTGAGTTTGGAGCATTAAGTTTAATAGGGTAGAATAGTTTGTTTGCATTCTTGGGATTTCAAATGAATCCTGATGGCTCCATGGAGACTTGGAATTTTCTAAGTCTCCCCAGTTGGTACAGCCGCTAAAGTGCCACTTTGGCCGTTTTAGCGACAGGCACTAAAGCTCCACATGACCGCTTTAGCATTCGGCTACAACTGGTAAAGGGCACTTACACAGTCCACGTTCATTTTAGCAGAGGGCTCTAAAGTGGCCCTTATCCTCTTTAGTGGACTAGCAGCTAAAGCGACACTTGACCACTTTAGTGGCACCTAGCACCTTGGTATAATTAATTCTTTTCTCAATTTTTCTTCCCCATTTTCAATACTTGGAGCTTGGGGATTGAGTTTTTGGGTATTTTCTTCTAGTTCTAAGATTGGGTAAGCTCTAAACATCTATTTCAATTGGTTTTCTTCGATTTCATCATTTAAATCTTGTTTAAATACGAATTTAAAAGTGGAATTCAGGGCTTTTCGCCCAGAAGTCCCAAGTTATCATTTTTTTCATATCCAATCCCAAGTTTACCCCATTTTCACTTGGATTTTCTCCTATGATTTCCTTTAATCTCGGGAAAAATATTTTGGACAAAAATTCTGGTTTTACTATTCTTTTTTAGAAATTCATTTTGGGGGTTCGTTTTGAACCCAATTTGGAAGTGGGAAATATGAGTATAATTTTTTTTTTTTATGTATAGATTCTATATTTGTTTGTTTTAGCTAATTTTCAGGTCCGTGTGTGAGGTGAAAGATCAATGATAAAGGCTTATTTTTTGGAGTTTGGCATTCGAGGTAGATTTTGCTTAACTTTCTTCATACTAGGTTGGGTAGTTAATAATAATGTAAAAGTATTCTATGGGTATGGGTTTGTATCATGGAAAATGGGTTTAGGTAATTTATGTGCCCGTATGGGGGCTTATGTGGACAAAATTTGGTGGTTTTGAGATATTATATGCTATGTGTGACCATATGTGGTCTTATATATTATAGTGGGGCCCTGCTAATGATATATGTATGTATTGCACTCTTTTTGGTAGAAAACCCTAGATTTTGGTATTTATGTGTCATCAATGACATTTTCTTGCATGTTTCACTTGTTGGTTTATGGATTATATTGGATCATGGATGGTTGGTTGATTCAATTGGATTTTTAGCTCACATGATTGGTATATTAGTTGGATATTTGATACTCTCATGTTGCTTGCTTATGAGCATTACATCTTCATATTATGTTCATTCATGAAGCATTGGTACTATCATGAAAATACTGGAAAAACTGGCTTTTTTGACAGAAAATGTGATATCTTTAAAAACCCTCTGCCGATGTATGTGCCAAAGAGTAGTTATGGATATTAGTTATATACTAGTTGACGAACCCCTAATAGATCCTACCTAGGAGAAGAGCTCAGTAGATATGGGTTAACGAACCTCTCATGGGTCCTACATCCATAGCTGAGCTTGGTAGGTGTATGGAGAGGTTGTGCGAAGCCTCGCGCATCAACATAATCATCATCTGCATCGCATTCCATATATTGTGCTTGTTCTGTGATTGTATTTCTGTTTGTGAATTGATATCTGCTTATTTTTTCCATCTTCTTGTAGTTTTATTTAGAGTATATGTATACTTGTTTGTCTTACCTTTACCTATTCTTATTATATGTGTATATAGTAGAACTGTTAGTAGAGCCTGTGTGGACTATCGTTTGGGATATTTTCTGATTGCTGGTGAAACACCCTAGGTTCTTGTCCTTGGAAAATTTCCTAGGATTTGAGTCTTCTGTGGATCATACAATTCAACATACGACCTATATGGTGATGGTACAGATCAGGTGGCCCATCTCTATAATGCCCCAAAATTTGAGTTCCCGGGGTGCCATACAGTGCTCTGAACTACGAGTAGTCCTGAGCTAACCCTGGCTGCCTTCTACTAAATCTGAATCTCAAAATAGGGAAAACTGAATGTAAAATCATAATAAGTGCGGAAAACTATCTGAATTATCTGAGTATATCTGAAAATACTAATCTCATCAGTCTGATAAAGCAAATACTGAAAATCTGAATACTGCAACTAAAAATCTAAAACTGAATCTAGTAGTCCGACAAGAATCTACTGACTAAATCTAGAGAGTCACTGGGACAAGCCCCAGCTAGCACAAACTGTTTGAAATGTATACTAAATTATCTAGTAATGAACTGGAAATCTAAATAGCTAAGTCCCTGAACTATGAGGACTCACCAACTGCAGAGATGTAGATGAGATGCTAAAAAATTACTCATACTGCTAAGACTGAGCACCTGAACCTACATTTTTTAGACAATGTAGCACATAGACGTATCTGTAGATTAGTACTTTGAGGATGTACTGAGCATATAGGGGTGAATGCAATAAGTAAACAATATCATCACAATTTATAAAATCATGCATGCTAAATGTAAATGAGTCACACATACTTGAGTAATCTAAAAACTGAAGATCATAAATCATGAAAAGCATAAAATATAAATCTTGTGAGCCATTACATTCAGTTCTAAAATCTGTTCTTTCTAAAAATCACTACATTATCTTGTCAACTGTAAGGATAATACTTCCTCTTAAGAGTTTAAGAATCTTAAAACACATAGCTTCCAAAACATATGTTTTTATCTTAACGCTTTAAACCAATAGATTGTTTTAAGAGTAGAGGACTTCTTTTGGGAGGTTCTTCTAACCGACATAAACCATGTGAGCATTCATGGAGTCCAACGTCTTACCCATATTGGGGAGAGCTATTTTACCCTTGCCATCAGAATATAACTTCTTATCTTAAGTGATCACAATCTTAGTCATCCACGTAGAAGTGCAAATAATCTTACTACTATAGGGGCACATAGTTCTGGGGCATGAAACCTTGGTAACACACCTATCTCGGTGCTAAATACTACTCCCATTATTATGCTCAGGATCTTAAGAAATCCACTTCAAAAATATCACAAGGGTTTATAAGAAAACCGATTATGCTTTTCCTTGATTAAATCTCAAGTCATACGAACAATGGATTCTTTATCTTAGCTTAGGACCAAAAGGTCAAATCTTTATCAAAAATCTGAGACTAATCTTATTATAGGCTGCTCATAGCACTAACAATCTTGAAATAGCATTCTGTAATTAGGGCTTAGTGACCTATGCATCAAACTCACGTTAAAACATCAAAATATTCATGCTTGGTAATGTAAACATTTATAAAACAACTTAAAATCTGGAAATTTCTGCAATATGAATGAAAATATGAATATAGACTGTAATTCAACTTCTAATTCAATTGAAATCTCATAATCTTATAAATGAAAATATTGGGTACAAACCCTAACTTCAATTTCATGGGAAATCACATAAAATTCAGTAAATTTGTAATTAAAATAAGTTTTGAGTACAGGGATGAAATAATTATACTTGTTGAAAAAACCCACATACCTCAATTGATCAAATAGATGCTAACACTTGAATCTTGGATCCCTATTGATGCTTTTAAAGATGAATTCTTAGAGTTCTTGAATTAGGAATCCTTAATCTTGAATTGATTTGTAGAATTAATGGAGAAATTGGGTTTTCTTAGAGAGAAAGTTTGAGCTTTAGGGTTTTCTATTGAGAGAGAATTGATGAAACAAGCATAAAGTTCTTTGGTATAGTCTTAATTCTTTGCTTAAGATGGATTGGGGCCTTGGGGGATTGACGGAAATTCCCCTATTAAACTTTTACTCAAAACTGAAAAAATGACCGAAATCCTGATTTACTAGGCCACTGCGACACGCCACTATCGCGGTGGCTCACTGGAAAAGGACGAGCATTCACCGCGATGCACCACAATCGCGGTGCCTCTTTCAATTGCCATTTTGGCCACTCACGCGATGCGCCAATATTGAGTAGGCTCACTAGAAATGGCCAAATGTGAAATGAGACTCCTCCACGATGCGCCATTATCATGAAGTCTCACTGGAATTTGACAATTGTGATTTTTCACTTCTCCGCGACACGCTATGGACCCAAATCACGGTGTGTTACGACTGGAACTTAAAGTAGCCATAACTTCTTACTTGGTATCGAATTTAGGCGAATCTTATATCATTGGAAAGCTAATTCAATTTCCGACGCATTAAAGGGTCTAAAACTGGAAAATCTCACATATATGGAAAGTCATTCTTTCTTGAATCTAACACTTGACATTCTAGTCGTCAAATTGAGTTAAGAAAAGTATGGGGTATTAAAATATCTCCCCTTTAGAAACATTCGTCCTCGAATATTGCTATTTAAACTAAGAATACAGAGGAATCTGAGGATATATGATAGCATGCACAACTGAAATAAATTGCAAAACTGAATCTAAATTATTCTGAGTTTCTGAGTAATTCTGTGAGTGCATGAACTTACATGAGGACAACTATATAGCTGAATCTGAAACTGGAAAAATACTAAATTAAGGAATAGTATTACCTTTGACTAAATCTAAACTTACGGAGAAGGGATGAGGGAACTTGACTCACATATCTACTTCTACTTTCCAAGTGGTGCCCTCAACAGACTGATTCTACCAAAGAACTTTGACCAAGGGAACTTCTTTGTTCCTTAGTCTACAGATCTGATGATCTAAAATCTCAACTGGAATCTCTTCGTATGAAATTCTATTCTACATATCTAAAATTTCTAAAGGAACTACAACAGTGGAGTCACCGATGCACTTCTTAAGCATAGAGACGTGGAATGTAGGATGAACGCTAACAAGTCTGCGGGCAACTCAAGCTTATAAGCTACTTTCTCAACACAGCTCAGAATTCTATAAGGGCTAACATACCGGGGACTAAGGTTCCCCTTTTTGCCAAATCTCTTTACCCCTTTCATGGGTGGAATCTTCAGATACACTAAATCACCAACCTCAAACTCGAGGTCCCTTCTTCTCACATCTGCATATGATTTCTGACGACTTTGGGTTGTTCTCAATCTTTCTCTAATCAACTTAAATTTCTCCATAGCTTCAAACATTGCGTCGAGCTCAAGCAAAGTGGCCTCACCCATTTCAAACCAACATATTGGTTATCTACATCTCCTTCTATAAGAAGCCTCAAATGGGGCCATCTATATGCTAGAATGGTAACTGTTATTATAAGTGAACTCAATCAATGGCAAATGCTCATCCCAACTAACTTTGAAATCAAGAGCAAATTCCCTCAACATATCTTCTAAAGTTTAGATGGTCCTCTCTGCTTGACTATTTGTTTGAGGGTGGAAAGCTGAACTAAGATGGACTTGGGTACCAAGACCTTTCTGAAAAGCTCTCCAAAACTGAGAAATGAACTGAGTACCCCTATCTGAAATGTCAGATAAGGTAACTCCATGCAGTCTAACTAACTCTCTGATGTACAACTTAGCATAATCTTCAGTTGTATAGGACATATGAACTGGCAAGAAATGCGCTGACTTAGTCAATCTATCTACACTAACCTAAATCGAATCATGCTGACGACGCAAATGGGGTAAACCAGTCACAAAATCCATATTCACCTCTTCCCACTTCCAAGTCGGGATACCAAACTCTTGCAACATACCACCAGGTATTTAGTGCTCTACCTTAACCTGTTGACAACTTGCATACTTAGCTACGAACTTTATTATATCTTTTTTCATACCACTCCACCAATAGTTTTCCCATAAATTATGATACATCTTGGTAGCACCGGGATGAATAGAATAATGCACACCATGCACTTTTTCTATAATTCACCGCCTTAAATCATCAATGCGTGGAATACACAATGTACATTGGTATCTCAACACACCATCTCCCCCTTGGGAGAGAACCTCTACGTTTTGGTCTTTAACTGACTCCTTCAGTTTGACCAAACTAGCATCCATATCTTGCTTCTACTTCACTTTCAAAACTTGGGAAGATTTGGAACTACTCTAAACTCAAATATTCCCTTAAGTTGAATCAACCAACCTAACACCCAATCTATCCAAAAGGTGAACTTCTTGAACTAACTCTTTCTTATCTTTCTCCACATGCATAACACTGCCCATAGACAGTCTACTAAGGGCATCTACCACTATATTGGCTTTACTCGGATGATACAACATACTCATATGATAATCCTTTAGCTACTCTAACCGCCTTCTCTGCCTGAGATTTAATTCTCTCTGATTAAACAGATACTGCAAGATTTTGTGATCCGTAAACACAACTATATACATACCATATAGATAATGTCTCCAGATTTGTAAAGCAAACATAACTGTAGCTAACTCAAGATCATGGTTTGGGTAATTCTTCTCATAAGGTTTAAGTTGTCTAGAGACATAGGCTATGACCTTACCTCTCTGCATTAACACACAATCCAAACCAGCTCTGGAGGCATCACAATAAATAATAAAACCTTACCATCAGGTAACGCTAAGACTGGGGCTGAAGTGAGTCGAGTTTTCAACTCCTGAAAACTCTTCTCGTAGAAATCTAACCACAGGAACTTAACTTTCTCTTTGGTCAATATATACATGGGAGATGCAATAGACGAGAAACCTTTAATAAAATAGAAGTAATAGCTAGCTAAACCCAAGAAACTTCTAATATCTAATGGAGAAATGGGCCTAGGCTAGTTTCTTACTGCTTCAGTCTTTTGGGGATCGACTTCAATGCCATCGGCAAAAACAATATGACCAAGAAAGGCTACTGATCTTATCCAAAATTCACACTTACTAAATTTGGTGAACAATTGATGATCTCTAAGAGTTTTCAAGACAATTCTAAGATGATCTACATGGTCATCCTCACTATGGGAGTATACAAGGATATTATCTATGAATACTATGACAAACATGTCTAGATGCTATTTGAAACCTCAGTTCATGAGGTCCATGAATGCTTCGGGGGCATTGGTTATCCCAAAATACATCACTAAAACCTCAAAATGACCATAATGGGTTCTAAAAGTTGTCTTTAGAATGTCACATTCCCTTACTTTAAGCTGATGATAGCCGGATCTAAGGTCTATCTTTGAGAAATAACTTGCACCTTGGAGTTTATTAAACAGGTCATCAATTCTAGAAAGAGGGTATTTGTTTTTTACTATGACCTTATTCAGCTGATGGTAGTCAATGCACATTTACTAAGAACCCTCTTTATTTGCATGAATAGGACGGGAGCGCCCCATGGAGAAACACTAGGACTTATGAAACCTTTATCTAAAATATATTTAAGCTGCTCCTTTAACTCTTTAAGTTCGGCAGGGGACATACGATAAGGAGGAATGGATATAGGATGAGTATCTCAAAGAAGATCAATACCAAATTCTATATCTCTATTGAGAGGTACCCCTCGGAGATCTTTTGGAAAAACTTTAGAAAACTCATTGAACACTCAGATGGACTGAATTGTTAGAGTCTCAGACTTAGTGTGTTTAACTCAAACTAGATGATAGATACACCCTTTGGAAATTAATTTTCTGGCTTTAAGATAAGATATGAAATGACTTTTGGGCGAAACTAAATTACCTGACCACTCAAAGATTGGTTCATCTGAAAACTAAAACTTTACCACTCGGGGTGCGATAATCTATAGAGGAATAATAAGAATGGAGCCAATCCATACCATGAATAAGATCCAAGTCCACCATATCTAACTATATTAGGTATGCTAATATGACTTTATGAAGGACAGTAACAGGACACTTTCTATAGATCTGTTTAGCAACAACTGACTCATCCACTAGGTTAGAAACCAAGAAGGGCTCAGGGATCTTTTCAAAACTTATCTCAAAATTTATTGCAACTAATGGGGTCACATAAGAGAAACTCATCCTAGTGTTTAACAACAAATAAACATCAAAATGAAAGACAAGAAACATACTAGTAACAACATCAAATGAATTTTCCTGCTCCTGGTGGGATGGTAAAGCATAAATTCGATTTTGGCACTGACCGTCACCAGTACTGGATGATGCGCCCTGAGAAGGAGCTGTGCGACCTAAAAGAGCTATTGCACTAGCAATCTGAGTCTAGGAATGAACATCTCTATTTTTCTGCCTAGCATACGGTCACTCTTTGATTCTATAACCTAGCTGTCCACAACTATAACAACCTTTTTGACCCCCATATATGCTTACCCATATAGGTCTTACCACACTTAGAACACTGAGGATAACTGGGCTATCACTCACACTATTCTGAGATCTAGATATAGAAGACTTGCCCCACTATTCCTGCATGTTTATAGGTGCAGGAGCACTAGCTGAAGAAAGTGCTGGCATAGATAAATGATTATGAAACTGTGAATGATTTCCTCTTTGATATCTAGCCTGGCTATACTCAAACTGCCCTATTCTAGCCTTCTTTTTTACTCTCTCTTTTTTCTTCAACTTCTCTGCCTTAATCTGCTAAGCATTCATCATTAACCTAAGAATATTCATATCCCTAATAAGCATAGCAGTCCTACACTTCTTAACTACCAACCCAGACACACCGGTCATAAACTTACTCATGCTTGACCAAGGGTCAGCCATCTGATCAGGGGCATACTGAGACAACTGGTTAAACTTGAGGTAACACTCATTTACTAATATTGAGCCCTGGCTTAGGTTCATAAACTCTTCTATCTTAGCTTACCTCATCTCACAAGGGAAGAACTTGTCTAAGAATGTATCCTGATATATCTGCCAAGTCATGGGAGCTGAATTCTCCTCTGTACTTTTCTTGCACATCACTACCTAATCATATGCAATATCCTACAGCCTATAGGATGACAATTCTACACTCTCTGCTTTAGAAATATACATAATTTGGGTGATCTTCTTTACCTTATCTAGATAAAACTATGGGTCTTCCCCTGCCTTCGATCTAAAGAATTTGGGCATGTTAATTCTTATAAAATCTTGAATTCTAGCTGCGTCTAAGTCCCCATCTTGCTGAAGTAGGACTGCAGCTTGATGGTTGCCCTGAATATTGGTTGTCATAGCTTGGGCTAGTACCTAAAAGGCAGCTCAAAACTCTGCATGTGACACATTCTCATTCAAAGAATCTGCAGGCTGAGGTGGCTGGTTATCATTTTTGTGTGTGTTAGCTCGACTAAGAGGCATTTTTTGTCATGTGAAAGCATGATTTAGAAGCATATAGAGACACTAAATGGATGATAGATAATGAAAGAAGAGATGAGTTCCTCAAATATTCCTTATCCTCTTGATTATAAATGTGGTATGCTTCACACCAATGATCAAGACTTTACGTAGCGCATCTTGTCTGACTCCCTAGGACTCTCTAAACCTTAGGCACTAATACCAAGTTTGTAACGCTCGAAAATCTGAGTTCCTGGGGCGCTACATAATGCTCCAAACTACGAGTAGTCTTGAGCTAACCCTGGTTGTGTTCTACTAAATCAGAATCTCAAAATAGGGAAAATGAATGTAAAATCATAATAAGTGTGGAAAAATGTCTAAATTATCTGAGTATATATGAAAATACTAATTTCATCAGTCTGATAAAGCAAATACTAAGAATATGAATACGGCAACTAAAAATCTAAAACTAAATCTAGTAGTCTGACAAACCTCTACTGACTAAATCTAGAGAATCACTGGGATAGGCCCCAGCTGGCTTAAACAGTTTGAAATGTATACTGAATCATCTACTAATAAACTGGAAATCTAAATAGCTAAGTCCTCGAACTATGAGGACTCACCAACTGCAGAGATGTAGATGAGATGCTTGGAAATCACTCACGCTGCTGAGACTGAGCACCTGAACCTATATTTATGATATAATATAGCACATAGACGTATATGTGGATCAGTACTTTGAGGATGTACTAAGTATATGGGGGTGAATGCATTAAGTAAACAATATCATCATAATTTATAAAATCATGTATGCAAAATGTAAATGACTCACACAGTCTTGAGTAATCAAAAAGCTGAAGATCATTAATCATGAACAATAAAGCATATCATTTAAATCTTGCGAGCCATTACATTCAGTTCTAAAATCTGTTCTTTCTAAAAACCACTACATTATCATGTCAACTTTAAGGATAATACTTCCTCTTAAAAGTTTAAGAATCTTAAAACACATAGCTTCCAAAACATATGCTTTTATCTTAATGCTTTAAACCAATAGATTGTTTTAAGAGTAGAGGACTTATTTTGGGAGGTTCTTCTAACCGACATAAACCATGTGAGCATTCATGGAGTCCAACGTCTTACCCATATTAGGGAGAGCTGTTATACCCTTGCCATCAGAATAGAACTTCTTATTTTAAGTGATCACAATCTTAGTCATCCACGTAGAAGTGTGGATAATCTTAATCCTATAGGGGCACGTAGTTCTGGGGTATAAAACTTTGGTAACATACCCATCTCGGTGCTAAATACTACTCTCATTCTTATGCTCAGGATCTTAAGAAATCTACTTCAAAAATAGCACAAGGGTTCACCAGAAAACCGATTATGCTTTTCTTTGATTAAATCTCAAGTCATATGAACAATGGATTCTTTATCTTAGAATAGGACCAAAAGGTCAAATCTTTATCAAAAATCTAAAAATAATCTTATCATAGGGTGCTCATAGCACTAACAATCTTGAAATAGCATTCTCTAATTAGGCCTTAGTGACCCATGCATCAAACTCACGTTAAAACATCAAAATATTCATTCTTGGTAATGTAAATATTTATAAAACAACTTAAAATCTTGAAATTTCTGCAATATGTATGAAAATATGAACATAGACATGCAATTCAACTTCTAATTCCCTTGAAATCTCATAATCTTATAAATAGGAATATTGGGTATAAACCCTAACTTCAATTTCATGGGAAATTATATTAAATTCAGTAAATTTATATTTAAAATAAGTTTTGGATATAGGGATGAAAGAATTATCCTTTTTTAAAAACCTCACATACCTCAATTGATGAACTAGATGCTAAGACTTGAATCTTAGATCCCTATTGATGCTTTTGAAGATGAATTCTTAGAGTTCTTGAATTGAAAATCCTTAATCTTGAATTGCTTTGGACAATTAATGGAGAAATTGGATTTTCTTAGAGAGAAAGTTTGAGCTTTAGGATTTTCTTTTGAGAGAGAATTGATGAAACAAGCATAAAGTGCTTTTGTATAGGCTTAATTCTTTATTTAAGATGGATTGGGGCCTTGGGTATTGACAAAAATTCCCCTATTAAACTTTAAATCAGAACTGGAAAAATGGCCAAAATCTCAATTTACTAGGCCACTGCGACACGTCACTATCGTGGTGGCTCACTGGAAAAGGATGAGTGGGAACTGGGTGTTCACCGAGATACACCACAATCGTAATGCCTCTTTGGATTTCCATTTTGTCTACTCGCACGACGTGCCAATATCGTGCTGGCTCACTGAAAATGGCCAAATGTGAAATGAGACTCCTCCACGATGTGCCATTATTGCGGAGTCTCACTGGAATTTGACAATTGCGATTTTTCACTTCTATGAAATGCGTTACGGGCCTAAATCACGGTGTTTTATGATTGGAACTTAAGGTAACCATAAATTCTTACTCAATAATCTTATATTGTTAGAAATCTAATTCAATTGCTTACACATTAGAGGGTCTTAAACTGGAAAATCTCACATACATAGAAAGTTATTCTTTCTTGAATATAACACTTGGCATTCTAGTCTTCAATTGAGTTAAGAAAAGTACGAGGTATTACAATCTCGTATGTTGGCCAGTATTTTGTAGGTGAGTTTTTTGTGTGGTTACAATTTTTTGGGTATGGGTCGTATGGTAGGTGATGGTTTGATTGGTTGATCCTTTACTTAATTGGAAATTTGGTAACTTAACCTGGATATGAGCACGAGTGCCTCACCATGATTTATTAGGATAGGGTACGAGTGGTATAGTCCAACTCGTGTGCTTGACAATGTCCAACCCCTCTTAATTCTATTATGGATACAGGTTAAGGGTACTTGTCATATGCTTGGGTATGAGTTGGTCTTGATGGCCATATGTTGGACAGTATTGGGGTCCAAAAGGCTACCTAGGGTATGAGTGATGGGAACCACTTGTATGTTAGGGTACAGTTTGGGTGGGGTAGTCGTACCCACCTGCGGTAATGCTAAATAAGGTTAGGCTAATATGCACGGGTTCATGTTCATGAGTAATATTTGAGTAAATGTATAACATGAGGTACTAAGTAATGATGGCTAAAAATTGTACAGACCGAGAATGCATAACCATGCATCAAGCAAGTACTGAAGTAATCTTTAAACTGAGATACTGAAATTTGATAGTTAAATAACTGGTAAACTATTTGATATGGTAAAGTAATATTGAAAAGAATTCTGAACTGAGTACTAAAATTAAAATTGTGGGATCTTTCATCTAACCGTGTAACACCCCGAGATCCCATCCTGAGATGTAACACGGTGCTTATGGACCCGAAGGACCATAAACTAACCCTTTTTTGATATCTGTATCTATACACTGCATAATATCTGAAATAAATGTGAAAATTTGCCATAAGGTTCAACACATCGATACATACTCAAAACTAAAAAATTGAATACTAATATATCTATCTGAAAAGCCTCTAACTGTCTGAACTATAGAGTTGATGGGACATGTCCCTAACTAACTCCGTTAATAGAAAATAAACAAAGTCTGAAACAATAGTAGTAAACTGAGACTCGTCCTTAAAAGAAGAGGACTCACTGCTACTGCTGTTGACTGGGACCAAACTACTGAGGATAAACTGGATCCTGTGTCTCTAAACCTATGGTGTCAAATAAAACACCATAGCACAAATATGTCAGTACAAAAATGTACCGAGTATGTAGGCGGGGTAGGCTAATACAAGGGTTCATGCATGCGCAATATCTAAACTGAATAGTCATGAAAATTCCAAATGAGAACACATGCATGAATGCACAGAACATGAACACAAGTATCACAACTCTAGATACTGAAACTCAGATACCACTTTACTGCAGACTGAACTCACTACTGATACTGAGATACGGAATCACTGACTCATCTAATACTGATAACTGAGGATTTGGATATGCTCACGTCAATGACTGAATTCTTAGACTTACTGCTTTCGAATGACAAGATTAGAGATCAACCTTTCCAATAGATGATTTCGAAAGCTTTATCAATGATAAGAAATATGGTTATATCTAAATCTGACAATAAGAATACTCAATAGAAATCAGATACTGTGATCAAGCCTGCCTGACGGCATATCTCTGAATATGATATCAAATAACTGTATGTGAGACCAAGTCTATCTGATGGGATGGTCTATAAATCAATGGAACTATTTGAGTTCCTCACAATGATAGATAACTGTATCTGACAGTCCTGATTTCTAAAGACTGATTCTAAAATTGAGACTGAATCAAAAACTAAAATTGTAGGAAGTAGTCACTTAACCAACATGCCCCGACCTACCACAGGTGGGGTCCAACCTGTGCCCTAGTTGGAAGGATGTCATTACCGTACCACTGGTAAAGATAACTCTATGTGACCCTCATTTAGCAAGTCCTCAAGCGCGAATGGTAGAGCCCTTATCTAGCAGGTTAAGCCACCTCATCTACCCTCATCTAGAAGGTATAATATCTCTCATCCACCCTCAACTAATAGGTATGATGTCTCAACCTACGCTGGCTACGTAGTTCTGGAGCACAAGGATTGCTTCTAAGAATCACACCCTCTACTAGTAGGTGAGTTCCCATCCTTAAGCTCACTCGGTTCTAGTTTCTACTACCAACTGGAAGACTCAAAACTGAATTCTCAACTGAACACTGGCTGAACTGAATGTAACACTGATAATATTACCTAAAAGGTTTGACTGAGTTATGCTGAGATTACTTAGTTCTGTATCTAATGGAAAATATATCGAATTATGGTATCTGACTGACAATAAAGAGCTTGTATATATTACTCGAATCGCTTTTGAGATTCGAATTGAATCACTTGAATACTATTAGAATTGAGCTGATTGCAGGTCTGAGGCTAGATTACTAGCAATACAGAGATTATAGAGATAACTGAGATTACTAAGCTTTATTAAGCTTCACACTTGTTTGAGGTTACAGAGTTCTATAGTTCACTGAGTTCTGAGAATTATGGCTTGATTAGAATTATCGATAAACTGTCATGGGCTCGAGACAACAGCTCTATTTTCGGGTATAAATGCCCCAAGGACTAGATAACATAAAGTAAGACATAATCATTCTTCATCGTAAATTATTCATGCATCATCACGATTAGCCATTCATTCATCATTACAAGCATTCATTCACCATTACAATCATTCATGTATTATCATAATCGTTAAAGCATCACTTCAAGTAGTTGGGCATCATAACATACTTTCCCTCTCAAGATCCTTAGGACATCGCATTAAGCATTTAGGAAACACAGACCTCTATTAATCATCACAACCACCAAAGGGTCATTCCAAACCTTTAAGGATGATCAACATCGATTCACTATCATATACTAGCCTAGGAAAGATATGCTATTAGATTATACCCCATTCAACGAGATCTTCCATCAAGTACTTCATACCTATATCGGTCTTGTCATGTATTTGGATATCACTTGATTTGGTGAAAACATCATACTAACACGTCACTATTTTCTTGTTAACCACTTGACACGTACTGAAAGCTTAGCATATATAAAAGAGCACAAAATTGGGGAATCTTACAACCATCATATCTTGACTTGTTCACTAGGGTCTTTCAACATCCACTAGACATGACCGATTTTACACCTACTTGGGGATTTTATGCTATTTGGCACATTTCACTCACTAAGCCATTTTATCAAACACTAGGCATGCATGGACTAGCTCACAATTTGGAGTTTCACCTTCAATATATTATAATGGCTCTTATGTTTCAGCTAAGCTCTTTATCAAACTAATGGGGAACATTCTTCACTTATTCAACCATTTCTATATCCAAAAGTCATGAACACATCACATGAAAAAAATAACAACTTCAAGAGGGTCTATTACAAACATAACTTGAGTTCCACATACTAGGATCAAAGCTCATAAATCTTGAAGATAAACATAAATAAAACCTCAACAACACATTGAACATCAATTTCAACTAATAAAAATTATCAAAAATTCATAAACATAAAAATCTTTGAGTTTTGAAAAAGGTTCTTGAGCTTCTTCGATGAAAGGGACCCAAGAATCAACATCTAAATTCCTTAACCTTTGAAATTGGATGAACACTAATGTTTGAGACTGTATCCAAACTTATAATAAATAATTCTTGAAGCCCACACTATGAGAAACTTTATTCTTGAAGAAAGCTTGAAGATTTATAGATGAATATTTTGGAAGATTAGGATTCTTGAATGAAACCCTAGATATTCTTGAGAGAATTGAAAGAGAAAAATGTTGAAATTAGGTTTTTGGAAGAGGTTCTCATATTTATAAAGGCTCAAAAAGGGTGGAAAATGACCAAAATACCCTTGCAAAAATGTCTCTAAGTTGTTGGAAAAAAATGGCTGACGAAATTTGTGATAGCCCGTCTAACCTGTTACAGGCCGTCACAAAATGCCATCACAAAAAGGGTAGATATTATGATTTTCTGCCCAGGGATGACAAAGTCATCATAAATGTCGTTAGAATCCAATGACATCATCAAAAAGGTTGTTAGAAATGTGGTAGCATATCAGCATTGTTGTCACCGTCTTCCAGTTTGACAGGCTGGAGTAAAATGGGCATAACTCTTTGCTCCGATATTGGATTCACGGAAAATTGATATCATTGGAAAGATAATTCAAAGATATTTCATTTTAAATATATAAATCTACCGAGTTCACCATATACAATGAGTTATGGTTGATTGAAGTTGACCCAAATTTTGACGGTCACTAAAACTTGAACTATAGGAAAGCTTTCAACTCGACCATGGGTTAGGGGACCTCTATGATGTTAATTCATGCTCAAATAGATTCCCATACGATTCAAATTATTTCATACTTGGAAGGATATTTTTGAAACATTTTGACTTGGATTTTTGCTTTACCAAATACGCTCTAAGGCTCAGAATGGAAGAGGATTTTGTGGGGCATTACATTATCTCCATCTTGAAAACATTCATCCTCGAATGTCTCTTGATAGAATGAGAATACGAATCAATAGAACTTACCTAAGAAATGGAAACATCTCAGATCAGGACTATGCAACTGGAACGACTGACATATAGAGTTCTCACACTGGGCATCATATATGATGTATGGAATACTCGACTGATGGTACTCATAGCTGAATTGTCATAATACACATGCATATCTGATGGATGGACTTATAACTGGGTTGATATCATGAATACACTACTGAACACACGCTGACAAGCTAACTTTTGAAAGCACGACTGGCAATGCAACAATGATTGATGCTAACTTTATAAAGAAAATTTGAACATGCATCGAGGTGAATCTAATGTCATGCAACATCATAATACCATGGGGTATATAACCCTTGGGACTCTATATCCCTCTAAACACACTTCACTTAAATACCGAAGTGGTGTGCGGGGCACTTACAGATTGGGTCATAATTGATCGATCAAGATCTAAAATTTATGCATGACTCATCCTAACATATTAGCTCAAAATGAGAGCAAAGGATCTATCAATGCATAACATAAAGATGAAGGGCTCATAACATACCCGGGTCTCTTTAAGGGAATCTTTCTCGATCAAGGCAAGTCTTAAGAGCCTGAAGTCTACCCCTTTGAGTCAGCACTCTATATTCTCGCATTCTATGGCCTGATTCACCGCAACCAAAACACACATCGCTACTTGATCTACACATACCTTGGTGGCTCCTGCCACACTCTCCAAAATGAGGATGGCTATGAACACCACTAGTAGTACTGGAAGTGGCTTCCTGCTGGCGTGAATCTCTACCCCTCTGAGCTAGAATTCTACACTCTCGTAACTTGTGGTCTAGCCTACCACATCCAAAACACCCCCTATTGCTGGTTCTACATATACCCCTGTACTTTCTATCACACTTTTTGCAACAAGGGTAGGTAAGAACACTCTTCCCATGACCTAGTGACTTAGAGCTTGATGCTCCCTCTCGACTAGCATTCTTAGGTTTAGGTACCAGTGCCTGGACTGATAGCAAAACTGGTGCTGAGGATCTCAGATGGATTTAGGAGCGGTTACTACTCCTTAATCTTGGCTTAGATTTATTGGTTCTTGTCCTCTGATCCATCCTACGCTCTTTCCACTCATTCTGCTGAGTGTCAGCTAAAATCCTAGATAGGACAACGTTCTGCAAACTGTTCTAAGCATCTATTGCTTGGGCGAAGGTAGTAAATACAGCTCTGAACTCTGTATGCGACATATCCTAATTCTCTGGATCTACTGGCTATGGGGGCTGGTCATATACTCCAAGGAAAAAATCTCTGTGAGGAGGCATACTCTGTAATAAGAAGAAACAAGTGGATTAGACTGAGGATCAACTTGAGCTCATGCTCGCTCGCATGATCTGAATTCTGAAAAAACGAAAACTACTCCTAAGTACATCCTATAGCCTCTTGTACATAAATATGGTACGCTACACACCCATGTCAGACTCCCTAGGATATATGATAGATGCGGCTTGTCAGACTCCCTAGGATACTATGGAACCTTAGGCTCTGATACCAAGTTTGTAACGCCCCGATATTCCATCCGAGGATGTCACATGGTGCTTATGGATCCGATGGACCATAAGCTAACCTTTTTCTGATATCTATACCTATACACTGCATTATATCTGAAATAGATGCAGAAACTTTCCATAAGGTTCAACACATCGATACATACTCAAAATTGAAAAACTGAATACTAATACATCTATCTGAAAAGCCTCTAACTGTATGAATAGCGGAGTTGATAGGACATGTCCGTAACTAACTTTGTTAATAGAAAATAAACAAAGTATGAAACAATAGTAGTAAACTGAGACTCATCCTCGAAAGAAGAGGACTCAATGCTATTGCTACTGACTGGGACCAAACTGCTGAGGATAAATAGGATCTTATGCCTCTGAACCTATGGTGTCAAATAAAACACCCTAGCGCAAATGCGTTAGCACAAAAATATACCGAGTATCTAGACGGGGTAGGATAATGCAAGGGTTCATGCATGCGTAATATCTAAACTGAATAATCATGAAAATGCCGCATGAGAACACATACATGAATGCACAGAACATGAACTCAATTATCGCAACTCTAGATACTGAAACTCAGATACTACTTTATAGAAGACTGAACTCACCACTGACACTAAGATACTGAATCACTGACTCATCTGATACTAATAACTGAGGATCTGGATATGCTTACATCAATGACTGAATTCTTAGACTTACTGCTTTTGACTGACAGGATTAGAGATCAACCTTTCTAACAGATGATTTTGGAAGCTTTATCAATGATAAGAAATATGATTATATCTGAATCTAACAACAAGAATACTCAATAGAAATCTGATACTGTTATTAAGCCTGTCTGACGGCATATCTCTGAATATGATATCAAATAACTATATGTGAGATAAGTCTATCTGATGGGATGGTCCATAAATTAATAGAACTATCTGAGTTTCTCACAACGATAGATGACTGTATCTAACTGCCCTAATTTCTGAATACTGATTCTGAAATTGAGACTAAATCTGAAACCAAAACTGTGGGAAGTAGTCACTTAAAGGGTGTCATTACTGTGCCAGTAGAAAAGACAAATCTATATGACCCTCATCTAGCATGCCCTCAAGTGAGAACGGTGGAGCCCTGATCAAGTATGTTAAGCCACCTCATCTACCCTCATCTAGCAGGTATGATGTCTCTCATCTACCCTCAACTAACAGGTGTAATGTCTCAACTTACACTGGCTACGTAGTTCTGGAGAACAAAGATTGATTCTAAGAATCACACCCTCTAATAGTAGGTGAGTTCCCATCCTTGAGCTCGCTAGGTGCAAGTTTCTACTCCCGACTAGAAGACTCAGAACTGAATTCTCAACTGAACACTGGCTGAACTGAATCTGACACTGGTCATATTACTCAAAAGGTCTGACTGAGTTATGTTGAGATCACTTGGTTTCGTATCTGACTTAAAAGATATCGAATCATAGTATCTGACTGATGATACAGAGCTTGAATAGATTACTCGAATCACTTCTAAGATTAGAATTGAATCACATGAATACTATTAGAACTGAGCTGATTATAGGTCTGAAGCTAGATTACTAGCGATACAGAGATTACAGAGATAACTGAGATTACTGAGCTTTTTTAAGCTTTGCATTTGTCTGAGGATACAGAGTTCTATAGTTCACTGAGTTCTGAGAATCATGGATTGATTAGAATTATCGAGAAACCAACACAGGCTCTAGACAACAGCTCTATTTTCGGGTATAAATACCCCCAGGACTCGATAACATAAAACTAAGACATAATCATTCTTCATCACAAATCATTCATGCATCATCACGGTTATCCATTCATTCATCATTATAAGCATTCATTCATGTATTACAAGAATTCATTCATCATTACAATAATTCATGTATTGTCACAATCATTAAAGCTTTACTTCAAGTAGTTAGGCATCATAACATACTTTCCCACTCAAGATCCTTAGGACATCGCATTAAGCATTTAGCAAACATAGACGTCTATTCATCATCACAACCACCAAAGGGTCACTTCAAACCTTTAAGGATCATCAACATCGGTTCACCATCATATACTAGCCTAGGGAAGGCATGCTATTAGATTATACCCCATTCAACGAGATCTTACTTCAAGTACTTCATACCTATATCGATCTTGTCATGTATTTGGATATCACTTGATTTAGGGGAAACTTCATACTAACACATCACTATTTTCTTGTTAACCACTTGACACGTATAAAAATCATAGCGTAGATAAAAGAGCACAAAATCAGGAATTTTACAACCATCATATCTCATCTGGTTCACTAGGGTCTTTCAACATCCACTAGACATGACCGATTTTACTCCTACTTAGGGATTTCATCCTATTTGGCACATTTCACTCACTAAACCATTTTATCAAACACTACGCATGCATGGACTAGCTCACAATTTGGAGTTTCACCTTCAGCATAGTATAATGGCTCTTATGTTTCACCTAAACTCTTTATCAAACCCATGGGGAACATTCTTCACTTATTCAACTATTTGTTTACCCAAAAGTCATGAACACATCACATGAAAAAAAAACAACTTCAAAAGGGTCTACCACAAACATCACATGAGTTCCACATACTAGGATCAAAGCACATAAATTTTGAAGACAAACATAAATCAAAACTCAACAGCACATTGAAAATCAATTTCAACTCATACAAATTATTAAAAGTTCATAAACATAAAAATCTTTGAGTTTTGAAAAGGGTTCTTGAGCTTCTTGGATGAAAGGGACCCAAGAATCAACATCTAAATACCTTAACCTTTGAAATTAGAGGAACTCTAATGTTTGAGACTCTTTCCACACTATAATAAATAATTCTTGAGGAACACACTATGAGAAATTTTATTCTTGAAGAAAGCTTGAAGATTTATGGATGAATTTTTTTGAAGATTAGGGTTCTTGAATGAAACCTAGATATTCTTGAGAGCATTGAAAGAAAAAAAATGTTGAAATTAGTTTTTTGGAAGAGGTTCCCATATTTATAGAGGCTTAAAAAGGGTGGGAAATGACCATAATACCTTTACAAAAATGTCTTTAAGTTGCTTGAAAAAATGGCTGACGACATTTGTGATAGGCCGTCACAAAATATCGTCACAAAAAAGGTGAATTTTATGATTTTCTGCCCAGGGCTGACGAAGTCATCAACAATTTCATAAGAATCTGAAGACGTCGTCAAAACGGTCGTCAGAAATGTGGTAACCCGTCAGAAACGTCGTCACCGTTTTTCAGTTTGACAGGCTGGAGTAAAATGGGCATAACTCTTTGCTTTGATATCGGATTTAGGCGAAATTGGTATCGCTGGAAAGATAATTCAAAGATATTTCATTTGATATATAAAAAGGCATGGATTTCTCCATATACAATGAGTTATGGTTGATTGAAGTTGACCCTAATTTAGACGGTTACTAAAACTTGAAATATAGGAAAATTTTCAACTCAACAATGGGTTAGGGGACCTCTATGGTCTTAATTCATGCTCAAATATATTCCCACACCATTCAAAGTATTTCATACTTGGAAAGATATTTTCTAAATATTTTGACTTGAATTTTTACATTACTAAATACGCTCAAAGACTCAGACTGGAAGAGAATTTTGCAGGGCATTACATTATCTCCACCTTGAGAACATTCATCCTCGAATGTCGCTTGATAGACTGAAAATATGGATAAATAGAACTTAGTCAAGAAATAGAAACATATCAGATCCGGACTACGCAACTGGAACGACTGACATTTAGAGTTCTCACACTAGGCATCACATATGATGCAAGGAATACTCGACTGATGATACTCATAGCTGAATTCTCATAATACATATGCATATCTGATGCATGGACTCATATCTGGGTTGATCTCATGAATACACAACTGAACACACGCTGACAAGCTGACTTTTGAAAGCACAACTAACAATGCAACAATGATTGATGATAACTTTATAAAGAAAATCTAAACATACATCGAGATAAATTTACTGGAATGCAACATCATAATACAATGGGGTATCTCCCCCTTGGGACTCTATGTCCCTCTAAACACACTTCACTAAAATACCAGAGCGGAGCACGGGGCACCTACAGACTGGGTCATAATTGATCGATCAAGATCTGAAACTTATGCATGAATCATGCTAACATATAAGCTCAAAATAAGGGCAAAAGATCTATCAATGCATAACATAAAGATGAAGGGCTCATAAATACCCGATTTTATTTTAGGATATCCTTCTCGATCAAGGCAAGTCTGAAGGGCCTGAAGTCTACCCCTTTAAGTCAGCACTCTACATTCTCGCATTCTATGACCTGATTCATCGCATCTGAAACATATACCACTACTGGCTCTACACACATCTTGGTGGCTCCTGCCACACTCTACACAATACGGATGGGTATGAACACCACTAGTAGTACTTGGAGTGGCTTCCTACTGGCGTGAATCTCTACCCCTCTGAGCTAGTATTCTATACAATCGCAACTTGTGGCTTAGCCTACCACATCCAAAACACCCCCTACTGCCAGCTATATATACACCCCTGTGCTGCCTACCATACTTTTTGGAACACGGATAGGTAAGAACAGTCTTTCCACGACCTAGTGATTTAGACCTTAATGCTCCCTGTCGACTAGCATTCTTAGGTTTAGGTACCGGTGCCTGGACTGATAGGGAAACTGGTGCTGAGGATCTCAGGTAGAATTGGGAGCGGTTACTACTTCTTAATCTTTGCCTAGAGTTATTGGTTCTGGTCCTCTAATCTATCCTATGCTCTCTCTCCTCATTCGACTGAGTGTCAGCTAAAATCCTAGATAAAACAACGTTCTGCAAACTGTTCTGAGCAGCTATTACCTGGTCTAAGGTAGTGAATGCAACTATGAACTCTGTGTGCGACACACACTCATTCTCAGGATCTACTGGCTATGGGGGCTATTCATCTACTCCAAGGACAAAATCTATGCGAGGAGGCATACTCTGTAATTGGAAGAAACAAGTGAATTAGACTGAGGATCAACTTGAGCTCATGCTCACTCACACGATCTGAATACTGAAAAAAGGGAAACTACTCCTAAGTACATCTTGTAGCCTCTTGTACATAAATGTGTCACACTACACACCCACGCACAAGACACTACTAGATGCGGCTTTTTTAAACTCCCTAGGACATTATTGAACCTTAGGCTCTGATACCAAGTTTGTAATGCCCTGAAATCTCATTCCGAGATGTCACATGGTGCTTATGGACCCAAAGGACCATAAGCTAACCCTTTTCTAATATCTATACCTGTACACTGCATAATATCTAAAATAAATGCAAAAACATGCCATAAAGTTCAACACATCGTTACATACTCAAAAATAAAAAATTAAATACTAATACATCCGTCTGAAAAGCCTCTAACTATCTGAACTATGGAGTTCATAGGACATGTCCCCAGCTAACTCCGTTAACAGAAAATAAACAAAGTCTGAAATAATAGTAGTAAACTAAGACTTATCATAAAAAAAAAGGGACTCACTGCTACTACTGCTGACTAGGACCAAACTGCTGAGGATAAACTAGATCATGTGCCTCTGAACCTATGGTGTCAAATAAAACACCATAGCGCAAATGTGTCAATACAAAAATATACCGAGTAGGTAGACAGGGTAGGCTAAAACAAAGGTTCATGCATGCATAATATCTAAACTGAATAATTATAAAAATGCCACGTGAGAACAGATACATAAATGCACAGAACGTGAACACCATTATCGCAACTCTAGATACTGAAACTCAGATACAACTTACAGTAGACTGAACCAACTACTGATATAGAGATACTGAATCACTGACTCATCTGATACTGATAACTGAGGATCTTGATATGCTTACATCAATGACTGAATTCTTAGACTTACTGCTTTCGACTGATGGGATTAGAGATCCACCTATCAAATAGATGATTTTGGAAGCTTTATCAATGATAAGAAATATGATTATATCTGAATCTGATAACAAGAATACTCAATAGAAATCTGATACTGTGATCAAGCTTGTCTGATGGTATATCTCTGAATATGATATCAAATAACTGTATGTGAGACCAAGTCTATCTAATGGGATGGTCCATAAATCAATGGAACTATCCGAGTTCCTCACAATAATAGATGATTGTATCTGACAATCCTAATTTCTGAAGATTGATTCAAAAAACTGAGACCGAATCTAAAATTGAAATTGTGGGAAGTAGTCCCTTAACCGACATGCCCCAACCTACCACAGGTGGGGTCCAACCTATGCCCTAGTTGGAAGGGTGTCATTACCACGCCACTGGTAATGACAACACTATGTGACCCTCATCTAGCAGGTCCTCAAGCGAGAATGGTGGAGCCCTCATCTAGCAGGTCAAGCCACCTCATCTACCCTCATCTATCAGGTATGATGTCTCTCATCCACCCTCAACTAATAGGTGTGATGTATCAACCTATGCTAGCTACGTAGTTCTAGAGCACAAGGATTAATTCTAAGAATCACACCCTCTACTAGTAGGTGAGTTCCTATCCTTGAGCTCGCTCGGTGCTAGTTTGTACTCCCAACTGGAAGACTCAGAACTGAATTCTCAACTGAACACTGGTTGAATTAAATCTGACACCGATCATATTACTCAAAAGGTCAGATAGAGTTATGCTGAGATCACTTGGTTCCGTATCTGACAGAAAAGATATCGAATCATGGTATCTGGCTGACGATACAGAGCTTGAATAGATTACTAAAATCGCTTCTGATATTAGAATTGAATTACTTGAATACTAATAGAACTAAGCTGATTGACGGTCTGAGGCTAGATTACTAGCGATACAGAGATTACAGAGATAACTGAGATTACTGAGCGTCACTAAGCTTCGCACTTGTCTGAGGATACAGAGTTCTATAGTTCACTGAGTTTTGAGAATTATGGATCGATTAGAATTATCAAGAAACTGACACGCGCTCTAGACAACAACTCTATTTTTGGGTATAAATACCCCCAGGACTCGATAATATAAAAGTAAGACATAATCATTCTTCATTACAAATCATTCATGCATCATCACGGTTATCCATTAATTCATCATTACAAGCATTCATTTATGTATTACAAGCATTCATTCATCATTATGATCATTCATGTATTATCACACTCGTTAAAGAATCATTTCAAGTAGTTGGGCATCATAACATACTTTCCCTCTCAAGATCCTTAGGTCATCGCATTAAGTATTTAGGAAACATAGACCTCTATTCATCATCACAACCATCAAAGGGTCACTCCAAACCTTTAAGGATCATAAACATCGGTTCACTATCATATACTAGCCTAGGGAAGATATGATATTAGATTATACCCCATTCAACGAGATCTTACATCAAGTACTTCATACCTATATCGGTCTTGTCATTTGTTTGGATATCAGTTAATTTGGTAAAAACTTCATACTAACACGTCACTATTTTCTTCTTAACCACTTGACACTTATTAAAAGCTTAGCATATATCAAAGAGCACAAAATTGGGAAATCTTACAATAGTCATATCTCGACTTGTTCACTAGGGTCTTTCAACATCCACTAGACATGACAAATTTTACACCTACTTGGGGATTTCATGCTATTTGGAACATTTCACTCACTAAGGCTTTTTATCAAGCACGAGGAATGCATGGACTTGCTCATAATTCAGAGTTTCACCTTCAATATATTATAATGGCTCTTACGTTTTACCTAAAATCTTTATCAAACCTATGGGGAGCATTTTTCACCTATTCAACCATTTCTATACCCAAAAGTCATGAACACATCACATGAAAAAAACAACAACTTTAAGAAGGTCTATCACAAACATCACATGAGTTCCATATGCTAGGATCAAAGCTCATAAATCTTGAAGAAAAACATAAATAAAAACTCAAACACACATTGAACAACGATTTAAACTTATAAAAATTGTTAAAAATTCATAAACATAAAAATCTTTGAGTTTTGAAAAAGGCTCTTGAGCTTCTTGGATGAAAGGGACCCAAGAATCAACATCTACATACCTTAACCTTAGAAATTGGATGAACTCTAATGTTTCAGACTCTATATACACTTATAATAAATAATTCTTGAACCACACACTATGAGAAACTTTATTCTTGAAGATATCTTGAAGATTTATGGATGATTTTTTTGGAATATTAGGGTTCTTTAATGAAACCCTAGATATTCTTGAGAGAATTGACAGAAAAAATGTTGAAATTAGGTTTTTGGAAGAGGTTTCCATATTTTTAGAGGCTCAAAAAGTGTGGAAAATAACCAAAATACCCTTGCAAAAATGTCTCTAAGTTGCTGGAAAAAAATGGCTGACAATATTTGTGACAGGCCATCACAAAATGTCATAACAAGAAGGGTGGATTTTATGATTTTCTGCCCAGGGCTGATGAAGTCATCAAAAATGTCATCGACTTCCGACGACGTCATTAAAAAGGCCGTCAGAAACGTGGTAGCCCATCAGAAATGTCATCACCATTTTCCAGTTTGACAGGCTGGAGTAAAATGGGCATAACTCTTTCCTCCGATATCATATTTAGGCGAAACTGGTATTATTGGAAAGATAATTCAAAGATATTTCATTTTATATATATAAAGCCAAGCAGATATCTATATATGATGAATTATGGTCGATTGAAGTTGACCCAAATTTTGACGATCACTAAAACTTGAACTATAGGAAAGCTTTCAACTCGACCATGGGTTAGGGGACCTTTATGATCTTAATTCATGCTCAAATAGATTCCCATAGGATTCAAAGTATTTCATACTTGGAAGGATATTTTAGAAACATTTTGACTCGGATTTTTGCTTTACCAAATACGCTCAAAGGTTTAGACTGAAAGAGGATTTTGCGAGGCTTTACATTATCTCCAGCTTGAGAACATTCATCCTCGAATGTCGCTTGATAGACTGAGAATATGGATCAATAAAACTTACTTAAGAAATAGAAACATCTCAGATCAGGACTACGTAACTGGAACGACTGACATATAAAGTTCTGACATAGGGCATCATATATAATGCATGGAGTACTCGACTGATGATACTCATAGCTGAATTCTCATAATACACATGCATATCTGATGCATGGACTCATAACTGGGTTGATCTCATGAATACATGACTGAACACATGCTGGCAAGCTGACAAGCTGACTTTTGAAAGTACGATTGAAAATGCAACAATGATTGATGCTAACAATATAAAGAAAATCTGAACATGCATCGAGATAAATCTAACAGAATGCAACATCATCATACCATGGGGTATCTCCCCCTTTGGACTCTATGTCTCTCAAAACACACTTCGCTAAAATACCAGAGCGGTGCGTGGGGCACCTACAGACTGAGTCATAATTGATCGATCAAGATCTGAAACTTATGCATGACTCACGCTAACATATAAGCTCAAAATGAGAGCGAAGTATCTATCAATGCATAACATAAAGATGAAGGGATTATAAATACCTGAGTTTATTTTAGGATATCCTTCTCGATCAAGGCAAGTTTGAAGCGCCTGAAGTCTACCCCTTTGAGTCAGAATTCTACATTCTCACATTTTATGTCTTGATTCACCGCACCCGAAACACATATCTCTACTGGCTCTACTCACACCTTGGTGGCTCTAGTGACTTAGACCTTGGTGCTCTCTCTCGACTAGCATTATTAGGTTTAGGTACCGTTGCCTGGAGTGATAGCAAAACTGGTGCTGAGGATCTCAAATTGAATTGGGAGTAAATACTACTCCTTAATCATGGCATAGAGTTATTAGTTCTAGTCCTCTGATCCATCCTATGCTCTCTCCCCTCATTCTATTGAGTATCAGCTAAAAGCCTAGATAGGAAAACGTTTTACAAACTATTTTGAGCAGCTATTGCCTAGGCTAAGGTAGTGAATGCATCTTTGAACTCTGCATACGATACACCCTCATTCTCAGGATCTACTGGCTGTGGGGGTTGGTCATCTACTCCAAGGACAAAATCTCTTCGAGGAGGCATACTGTATAATTCCAAGAAATAAGTGGATTAGACTAAGGATCAACTTGAGCTCATGCTCACTTGCACGATATGAACACAAAAAGAAGTAAAACTACTCCTAAGTACATCCTGTAGCCTCTTGTACATAAATGTGGTGTGCTACACACCCACGCACAAGACACTACTAGATGTGGCTTTTCAGACTCCCTAGGACACTATTGAACCTTAGGCTCTGATACCAAGTTTGTAACGCCCTGAGATCCCATCTCGAGACGTCACACGATGCTTATAGACCCAAAGGACCATTAGCTAACCCTTTTTTGATATCTATACCTGCACACTGCATAATATCTAAAATAAATACAGAAACTTGCCATAAGGTTCAACACATCGATGCATACTCAAAACTGAAAAACTGACTACAAATATATCCGTCTGAAAAGCCTCTAACTGTCTAAACTTTGGAGTAATAGGATATGTCCCCAACTAACTTCGTTAACAGAAAATAAACAAAGTCTGAAGCAATAGTAGTACTGAGACTCATCCTCGAAAGAAGCGGACTCACTGCTACTGCTACTGACTCGGAATAAACTGTTGAGGATAAACTAGATCCTGTGCCTCTGAACCTATTGTGTCAAATAAAACAACATAGCACAAATGCGTCAATTCAAAAATATACCGAGTATGTAGATGAGGTAGGGTAATGCAAGGGTTCATGCATGCGCAATATCTAAACTAAATAATCATGAAAATACCACGTGAGAACACATACATGAATGCACAAAACTTGAAAAAAATTATCGCAACTCTAGATACTGAAACTCAGATACCACTTTACAACAGACTGAACTCACTACTGACACTGAGATACTGAATCACTGACTCATCTGATACTAATAACTGAGGATCTGGAGATGCTTACATCAATGACTAAATTCTTAGACTTACTACTTTCAACTGACAGGATTAGAAATCAACCTTTCTAATAGATGATTTCGAAATCTTTATCAATGATAAGAAATATGATTATATATCTGAATCTGACAATAAGAATACTCAATAGAAATCTGATACTATGATCAAGCCTGTCTGACGGCATATCTTTGAATATGATATCAAATAACTGTGTGTGAGACCAGGTCTATCTGATGGGATGATCCATTAAGCAATGGAACTATCTGAGTTCCTCACAATGATAGATGACTGTATCTGACAGTCCGGATTTCTGAAGATTAATTCTAAAACTGAGACTGAATCTGAAACTATAACTATGGGAAGTAGTCACTTAACCGACATGCCCTGACCTACCATAGGTGGGGTCCAACCTATGCCCCAGTTGGAAGGGTGTCATTACTGCGCCACTGGTAAAGACAACTCTATGTGACCCTCATCTAGCAGGCTCTCAAGCGAGAACGGTGGAGCCCTTATCTAAAAGGTCAAGACACCTCATCTACCCTCATCTAGCAGGTATGATGTCTCTCATCCACCCTTAACTAACAGGTGTGATATCTCAACCTACACTAGCTACGTAGTTTTGGAGCACAAAGATTGATTCTAAGAATCACACCCTCTACTAGTAGGTGAGTTCCCATCCTTGAGCTCGCTCGATGCTAGTTTCTACTCCCAACTGGAAGACTCAGAACTGAATTCTCAACTGAACTCTGGCTGAACTGAATCTGACACTGATCATATTACTCAAAAGGTCTGACTGAGTTACATTGAGATCACTTGGTTCCGTATCTGGCGGAAAAGATATTGAATCATGGTATTTGGCTGACGATACATAGCCTGAATAGATTACTTAAATCGCTTCTGAGATTAGAATTGAATCACTTGAATACTATTATAATTGAGCTGATTACAGTTCTGAGGCTAGATTACTAGTAATATAGAGATTACAGAGATAACTGAGATTACTGAGCTTTATTAAGCTTCACACTTATCTGAGAATACAGAGTTCTATAGTTCACTGAGTTCTGAGAATTATGGCTCGATTATAATTATCGAGAAACTGACACGAGATCTAGACAACAACTCTATTTTTGGGTATAAATACCCCCAGGACTTGATAACATAAAAGTAAGGCATAATAATTCTTTATCACAAATCATTCATGCATCATCACGGTTATCCATTCATTCATCATTACAAGAATTCATTCATGTATTACAAGCATTTATTCATCATTACAATCATTCATGTATTATCATAATCGTTAAAGAATCACTTCAACTAGTTGGTCATCACAACATACTTTTCCTCTCAAGATCCTTAGGTCATTGCATTAAGTATTTAGGAGACATATACCTCTTTTCATCATCACAACCACCAAAGGGTCACTCCAAATATTTAAGGATCATAAACATCGGTTCACCATCATATAATAGCCTAGGAAAGACATGCTATTATATTATACCCCATTCAATGAGATCTTACATCAAGTACTTCATACCTATATCGGTCTTGTCAAGTATTTGGATATCACTTAACTTGGGGAAAAATTCATACTAACACGTCACTATTTTCTTGTTCACCACTTGGCACGTATTAAAACCCTAGCATATATCAATGAGTAGAAATTCAGGAAATCTTACAATCGTCATATCTAGACTTGTTCACTAGGGTCTTTCAACATCCACTAGACATGATCGATTTTACACCTACTTGGGGATTTTATGCTATTTGGCACATTTCACTCACTAAGGCATTTTATAAAATACTAGGCATGCATGGACTAGCTCGCAATTTGGAGTTTCACCTTCAACATATTATAATGGCTCTTACGTTTTACCTAAGCTCTTTATCAAACCTATGGGGAACATTCTTCACTTATTCAACCATTTCTATACCCAAAAGTCATGAACACATCACATGAGAAAAACAACAACTTCAAGAGGGTCTTTCAGAAACATCACATGAGTTCCACATACTAGGATCAAAGCTCATAAATCTTGAAGACAAACATAAATCAAAACTCAACAACACATTGAACATCAATTTCAAATCATACAAATTATTAAAAATTCATAAACATAAAAATCTTTGAGTTTTGAAAAGGGTTCTTGAGCTTCTTGGATGAAAGGGACCCAAGAATCAACATCTACATACCTTAACCTTTGAAATTGGATGAACTCTACTGTTTGAGACTCTATACGCACTTATAATAAATAATTCTTGAAGCCCACACTATGAGAAACTTTATTCTTGAAGAAAGCTTGAAGATTTATGGATGAATTTTTTGGTAGATTAGGGTTCTTGAATAAAACCCTAGATATTCTTGAGAGAATTGAAAGAGAAAAATGTCGAAATTAGGTTTTTGGAAGAGGTTCCCATATTTATAGAGGCTCAAAAAGGGTGGGAAATGACAAACATACACTTGTAAAAAATTCTCTAAGTTGCTGGAAAAAAATGGCTGACGACATTTGTGACAGGCCGTCACAAAATGTCATCACAAAAAGGGTGGATTTTATGATTTTCTGCCCTAGGCTGACGAACTCGACAGAAATGTCGTCAGAATTTGATGATGTCATTAAAAAGGTCATCAGAAACGTGGTAGCCCATCTGAAACATCATCACCATTTTTCAGCTTGATAGGCTGAAGTAAAATGGGCATAACTCTTTGCTTCGATTTTGGATTTAGGTGAAATTAGTATAGTTGGAAATCTAATTCAAAGATATTTTATTTGGTATATATCAAGTCACCCAGTTCTCCATATATAATGAGTTATGGTGGATTAAATTTGTCCCAAATTTTGACGGTCACTAAAACTTGAACTATAGGAAAGCTTTCAACTCAAACATGGGTTAGGGGACCTTTATGATCTTAATTCATGCTCAAATAGATTCCCACACGATTCAAAGTATTTCATACTTGTAAGGATATTTTCAAAACATTTTGACTCATATTTTTGCTTTACCAAATACGCTCTAAGGCTCAGACTGGAGAGGATTTTGCGGGGCATTATAAACCGATATGCCCCAATATAGACTGATTGGGGTCCAACCTGTAACCCTAGTTGGAAGGGTGTTAGCACCGTTCCACGGGTTACTAATAAAGGATGGTTCAACCCTGATTTGATAGGAAGACTCATGATATATATATATATGTGTGTGTGTGAGTGTGTGTGTATGTATGTATGTATGTCAACCATAAACTGGTAGGAAGACATAACAACCTACACTAGCCACGTTGTTCTGTAACTCAGGGAATGCTACTAAGGGTCACACGCTAAGTTGGCAGGAAGGCCCCCATCCCTAGGATCGCTCGATGCTGAATCCTTCTCCCAACTGAAATGACACTGATCACTAGATTGGGCTTTGCTTGATAGAACTCTCATTGACCTCATTAACTAACTGAGTGTTACTACTTATGATATAATTAGGACACTTCTATAACTACTGAAAACTATGTAAACAACAATATTTTGGGTATTATAACCCCCTGGACTCGATATCATTAACAATAGAACCATACCATAAATTTAAAGGCATAAAAAATAGTCAAAATTCAACTCTCACTCATCTAGACATTTTGTCAAGCACTTAAAAGGCATAACCTTGCACATGGAAACGAACAACATGCTAACATATCATGACTTCAACATTCAATTCATAATTTAGGGGATTCAACATGATATTCACATCATCCAATATACTTATTAGTTTATTTCACATGAAATTCACATATTCAAAACTTGACACTCAAATTACAACACATGCACAAACATATTACGATCTAAATCATGCAAAATCATAACTTAAGGTTTGAAAAAGATTCTTGGACTCCAAGGGTTAGAAGGGACCCTTGGATGAACACTTAACATACCTCAATTGATGAATTCTTGGTAGTTTTTAAGGGGTTTCTTTAGAATTTAACTTAAAGCTTGAAGGGCTAGGGTTTGTGTTCTTGAGAGGGTATGTTTTGGATTTAAGTGCAATATGAATTTAGGGACAAAAATGTTATTTTGGGACTCAAATCCCATGTTAAAGTGAGGGAAAATGACTAAAATACCCTTATGGGATTAGGATTTAAAAAATCTAAAAATGTGCCCATAGACACAATGACCAACGCATTGCGTCGCGCACCGATGCGATGGCCATCGCACCGCATTGCTGAGGACAATGTGGTACCCAATGCGACGCGACCTATTCATGTTGGATCACTGGTTTGGCCATCCAAAATTGCTTCAAACATCGTCCGAAAAATTTGAAACTCACCCGAAATGAACTATAGACAATCTTGACCATGAATTAACTGAAAAACCAACTTTCTGAGGCCGAAAAAGTTGATAACAAAATCATCAAAGTTTGGAGGCAAAAAAATGAAACTAAGTCTTCAAAACTTAGCTAAATTTTAAGGTCCTAGGCCTCTCATGTACCCTTTATGAGCTGAATTAGACTAAGAAGCATACAGGGTATTAGAATATCTCCCCCTTGGGAACATTCATCTTTGAATGAGACTGGTTAAGCTAATAATTACTTAGAGACTGAGGTTTTATACTAACATGCATAAATAAACCAATACTGAATCTTCAAACATCACACATGGACGAGCTGATTTGTGAATGCATGAATAATTTGAGAATAATATATAGCTGGAACTGAGTATGAAATAGAATAAATCTAAGGAAGAGTGTTACCTTAGGCCGAGTCTGAGTTCGCGGAGAATAAATGAGGGTACTTGGTTCACATGTCTGCTTTTTCTTGTCAAGTACCTTCCTCAACAGACTAGTTTTGCCAAAGAACTTTGACCATGGAAACTTCTTTGTTCCTTAGTCTGTGAATCTGAAGAATTTTGACTGGAACTTTTTCGTAAAAAAGACTGTTCTGAAAATCCATACTTTCTAAGGGGACTACAACTGCTGGATCACCAATATACTTCTTTAACAAGGAGTCGTGAATTACTGGGTGCTCTGATTCTAAGCCTGTAGGTAACTCTTATTCATAGGCTACCTTTCCAAAATGGCTTAGAATTTTGTAAGGGCCAACATACTGGGGACTAAGTTTTCCTTTCTTACCAAACCTCTTTACCCCCTTCATGGGAGAGATTTTCAAATAAACTAAGTCACCAACCTCAAACTCAAGGTCTCTCCTCCTCACATAAGCATAATGATTTTTGTCAGCTTTGGGTTGTCTTAAGCCTTTCCCTAATCAACTGAACCTTCTCTAAGGCATCAAATACTAAATCAAGCCCTATCAATGCAACCTCATCTACCTCAAACCAGATAATATGAGACCTACATCTCCTCATATAAAAAGCCTTAAATAGAACTATCTAAATACTAGAATCATAGCTATTATTATATGTGAACTCTATCAAAGGTAAGAAATCATCCTAGATACCTTTAAAATCAAGGACGCACACTCTCAACATGTCTTCTAGGGTTTGAATGGTCCTCTCTGCTTGACCATCCATCTAAGGGTAAAAGGTTCTACTGAGGTGAACTTGAGTACCTAGAACCTTCTGGAAGGCTTTCCAAAAGTGATAGGTAAACTGAGTACCTCTATCCAAAATGATGGACAATGGAACACTATGCAACCTAGCCAATTCTCTAAGGTAGAGTTTGGCATAATCCTTAGCTGAATAAGACATATGGACTGGTAGGAAATGGACTGACTTGGTCATCTTGTCCATAATAATCCAAATCAAATCACGCTGACGATAAGTATGAGGCAAAGCTATCACAAAGTCCATGTTCAGTTCCTCCCACTTCAAAGTGGGGATACTGAACTCGTGCACAGAACCACTAGGATTTTGGTGCTCAATCTTAACTGGTTGGAAAGTAGGACACTTAGCTACAAACTCTGTAATGTCTCTCTTCATCCTACTCCACCAATAGATTTTTCACAAATTGAGATACATCTTAGTGGCCCCTGGATGAATAGAGTATCATGTACCTTGCGCTTCAGCAAGAATATGCTATCTCAAGTCATTGACACACGACAAACAGTATACCATGGCAACGCAACACACCATCTCCCTCTTAGGAGAAAACCTCTACTCTTTTGATCTCTGATAGACTTCTTCAACCTAACCAAACTCGAATCTAATCCTACTTTTCTTTCACTTCGGCAACCAAAGAGGATTTTGAACTATTTTGCACCCACACACTACCCTTAGCTGAACCAACCAAACGGCTGCCTAGACTGGCAAGGTGATGAACTTCCTGAACTAGCTTCTTCTTATTATTTTCAACGTGAGCAACACTACCCATGGACAATCTACTGAGGCCATCTGCCACTATATTTGCATTGCCTGAATGATACAGAACACTTATGTCGTAGTTTTTTAACAACTCTAACTACCTTATCAAGCACAAGTTTAAATCTTTTTACAAGAATACATACTGTAAGCTATTGTGGTCTGTGAACACATCAATGTTCACCCTATACAAATAATGCTTCTAAATTCTTAAGGAAAACACAACAACTGCTAGTTCGAGATCATGAGTAGGGTAATTCTTTTCATGAGGTTTAAACTGTCTAAAGGCATAGGCTATAAACTTTCCCTTCTCATCAAAACATACCCCAAACTAACTCTGGAAGCATCACAGTAAACAACAAACCCGTTTAAACCATCCGGTAATATTAAGACTGGGGATATGGTGAGTCGAGTCTTCAACTCCTGAAAACTCTTCTCACAAGTATCTGACCATTGGAACTTAACTTTCTTCTAAGTCAATATGGACATAGGGGATGTAATAGATGAAAACCCCTCAACAAACTATCAGTAATAGCCAGCCAAACCTAAGAAACTCCTGATATCTGATGGAGAGATGGGTCTAGGCCAGTTTCTTACTACTTTGGTCTTTTGACGGTCAATTCTAATGTCATCACCAAAAATAATATAACCCAAAAAAGCTACTGACCTAAGCCAAATTTGTACTTGCTGAATTTAGCAAACAACAGATGCGCTCTCAGAGTCTGTAATACTATTCTAAGGTGGTTTACATGACCATTTTCATTATGGGAATACAAGAATGTCACCGATAAAGAATATGATAAACATGTCTAATTACTATTTGAACGCTTGGTTAATCAAGTCCATAAAGGCTGTTGGGGCATTTATGAGACCAAAGGATATGACTAAAAACTCAAAGTGACCATACGAGGTTCAAAAAGCTATTTTTGGAATGTCACATTCTCTTATTTTAAGCTGATGATAGCTAGATCTGACGTTTATCTTAGAAATGTAACTGGAACCCTGAAGTTGGCCAAATAAGTCATTTATCCTAGGGAATAGGTATTTATTATTTATTGTGGCTTTGTTCAACTGGCGGTAATCGATGCATATCCTGAGAGAACCGTCTTTCTTACACACGAATAGGACTGGTGTGCACTACGGGGAAATTCTAGGACTGATGAATCTCTTATATAGGAGGTCTTTCAAATGTTCTTTCAACTCTTTGTGTTTGGATAGAGCCATTCTATATAGCAGAATAGAAATAGGCTGAGTGTCTGAAAAAAGGTCTATTTTGAAGTCAATTTCCCTTTTACGAGGAACTTTAGGAAGATCTTCAAGGAACACATCTGGAAACTCCCTTGATACTAGAACTCACTCAAGATTGGGAGTATCATAACTAGAGTATTTGACCCACACAAGATGATAGGCAGATCCCTTGGATATCATTTTTCTCGCTCTAAGGTAGGAAAAAAGTTAACCCCTAGGCGCTGTGGTACTACCCCACCAGTAGACAATTCTGTTTGTACAATTAATTGAATCATAGCATGAATGATGCCAATCCATGTCGATAATGACATCAAAATCTATCATCTCTAGTTCTATAAGGTCTAATGATATGGCTTTTTGAGACACTGTTATTGAGCAGTTCCTATATACCCATCGGGCTACAATAAACTTATCCACCAGAGTAGATACTAAGAAAGTCTCTATTAAGGTTTTAGGACTGACTCTAAAGTTGATCTCTATATAAGGGGTTACAAAAGAAAGAGAAGCTCTAATGGCAAAAAAAGTATAAACAGGTAATTAAAAGACTTGCAACATATCAATAACCATACTAGGAGAACTTTCCTAATCCTGTCAGTACTGAAGTGCATAGAGCCTATTTGGGCGCTGCCCACTGGTAACACTAGAAACAGCTCCCTACTGAGATGGGTGATTAGACTAAACTGGGGATGATTATGCTAACTCTGGAAACCTGCCTGCAGACATTCTTTGATTCTATGACTTGGCTTGTAATACCAAAATATACATCACTGCCAGCTCTTCACATACCCTAATGATTCCTACCATATTTATAGAAAAGAGGGTTTGTTCAACCACTGTTCACACTACCCTAAGACTTAGAGCCTGGCGCCCTATCCTTATTATCACTCCTGAATACGGGCATTGCTGCACTAACTGAAGACGAAGCTGGGACTAAAGATTTTAGGTGGAGCTGAGTATGATTACCACTCTTTGACTTCGATTGAATAAAAGTAAAGCTACCTATTCTAGCTCTCTTGCTCTCCCTCTCTCTCTCTAATATTTTCCTCCTATATTTGTTGTGCATGGACCATCATCCTTCCCAAGTCTATCTCTTTGATCAACATCACAGTTCTATACTCCCTGACCATACTATCATATACCCAAGATACAAACTTGCTCATCCAAGACCTGGTGTCAACTACTACATGGGGAGCATACCTAGCCAGCTGGGTAAACTTAGGGGATTAATCTTTCACACTTATGTTTCCCTATTTCATATTAATAAACTCTAATATCTTAGCCTTCCTTAACCACAATGGGAATAATCTATCTAAGAAGGCATTAGCAAATTCCTCCCACTCTATAGGTCCAGCCTCTGCGCCCCTATCCCCTTTCTATTGCTTAAACCAAGTATGAGCCATATCTTATAACCGGCAAGCAGCTACTTCAACACTCTCACTAGATGTCACTCCCATAATGTCTGTTATCTTCTGTACCATGTCTAGGAATTCTTGTGGATCCTCTTTATAGTTATATCCCAAAAATAAAGGAGGATTCATTAGGGTTAAATCTCGAATCCTAGATGTGGTAGTATTGGCCATTAGGTTGTCCTGAATAGTAGTTGGCTGCATATTTTTGATGCTATAGAGTGAGCTAGAGTGGTGAATGTAGCTATGAACTCAGTATGAGAAACATGCTCATTTAGGGGATCTTTCTAAATAGGTGGAGCTACTGGCTGGTTTCCAGTTTCTTTTCCGTTAGTCTTTCTAGGAGGCATATTCTATAAGTAGAAGGAACAGTTGAATTAGATAGAGAGTTTAAATTTATCTCCTTCTCATTTGCATGATATGAACACTGAAAGAAGAGAAATATTTCCTAAAATGTCTTGTAGCCTCTTGCCCATAAGTGTGGCGCACTATACACCTATGTATAAGACTCTACTCGAAGTGGCTTTTAGACTTCCTAGGATGCTTCAAAACCTTAAGCTATGATTCCAAATTTGTAATGCCTTGAGAGTACACCCTAGATGCCACACAGTTCTTACGGTCCTATAAGACCACAAGCTAATCTATGAGCTGGTACCTGCTGTGGATACTGAATAAAACTGATAAACAACATATGTAGTTTTTCAACTAAAATGTCATAAGATTTTAATAACTGAAAACAATACTGAAATATGGTTTAAAACATATGGAAATATACTGATAAAATGATTAAAAATTGAGTAGACTGTCTGTACTAGTCTAAAAGCCTCTAAACTATCTATTTATGGAGTTAATGGAACAAGCCCCAAACTAACTCTAACCGACTATATAACTGAACTACTGACTAACTGAATAGAAAGTAACTCATTTTCGAAGGAAAAAGATTTACCTCGAGTGCTGCTGCTGATGCACTAGAAAGTTTAAGTACGATCGAGAACCCGAGCATCTAAACCTATGATATAAGACATCATAGCACAAGAAAACGAGTATGTGGGTAGTACTTTTGAATGTATTAGTATGCTAAATGAGGTTAGGCTAACATGCATGGTTTCATGTTCATGAGTAATAACTGACTAAATGTATAGCATGAGGTACTGAGTAATGATGCATGAAAACTATCAAGACTAAGAATGCATGACCATTCATAAAGCGAGAAGTAAAGTAATTTTTATACTGAGATACTAAAATTTGATAGTTAAATAACTGGTAAACTATATGACATGGTCAAGCAAGATTGAACTAAATTCTGAACTGAGTACTGAAACTGAAACTGTGGGAGCTTTCATCTAATTGACATGCCATAATATAGACTGATTGGGGTCTAACTTGTGATCCTAAATAGAAGGGTGTTAGTACCATGTCATCGGTTACTAACAAAGGCTTGGTCAACCCTAATTTGGCAGGAATACTTATGAAATATATATATGTATGCCAACCCTAAACTGGCAAGATACATAACAACCTACGTTGGCTATGTAGTTCTATAACTCAGGGACTGATTTCACACCCTAAGCTAGTAGAAAGGGCCCCATCCCTGGGTTCGCTCGGTGCTTAATCCTTCTCCTAACTAAAAAACATTAATCACTAGATTGCGCTAAGGTTGACTGAACTCTTATTGACCATATTAACTGACTGAGTGTTACTACTCATGATACAACTGGGACACTTCTATAACTACTGAAAACTAAGTAAATAATTAAATTCAGGCATTATAACCTCCAGGATTTGATATCATTGATAATAGAACCATATCATTAATTTAAAGGCATAGAAAATAGTCATAATTCAACTCTTACTCATCTAGACATTTTGTCAAACACTTGCAAGGCATAAACTTGTACATGGGAATGAACAAAATTCTAACATATCATAACTTCAACATTAAATTCATAATTTAGGGGATTCAACATGATACTTACATCATCCAACATATGCATTAGTTAATTTCACATGAAATTCACATATTCATAACTTGACACTCAAATTACAACACATACATGAATATATTATGATCTAAATTATGCAAACTCTTAACTTAAGCTTAGAAAAGGATTCTTAGATTTAAAGGGATGGATGGGACCCTTCTATGAACACTTAACATACCTCACTTGACGAATTCTTTGAAGTAGTTGAGGGATTTCTTGAGAATTGAACTTGAATCTTAAAGGGCTAGGGTTTGTGTTCTTGAGAGAGAATGTTTTGAATTTGAGTGCAATATGAATTTAGGGGCAAAAATATTATTTTGGGACTCAAATCCCGTGTTAAAGTGAGGGAAAAGACTAAAATACCCTCTTGGAGTTGGGATTTAAAATGGTTGATAACGTTCCTAGTGGTGCGATGACCAACGCATTGCATCATCCACCAATGCGATGACAATTACGTTGCGTTATCCACCGATGTGATGGTTATCGCACTATGTTGCTGAGGCAACATGGTACCCGATGTGATGCAACCTAATCGTGTTGGGTTACTCGTTCGGACATCCAACATTGCTTCAAACAGTATCCAAAAAATCCAAAACTAACAAGAAATGAACTGTAGACAATCCTGGCCATGAATTAACTTAGAAACAAATGTTCTGAGGTCGGGAAAATCGATAACAAAATCATCAAAGTTTAGAGGCCAAAAACTGAGACTAAGTCTTCAAAACTTAGCTAAATTTTGAGGTCCTAGGCCTCTCATGTACACTTTATGAGATGAATTAGACTAAGATGCATACAAGGTATTACAGAAGTCCACTTCCTAAAATTCCTTGAGTCAAATAGATCAACTCAATATTTTAAAATAAAATTTTGATATTGAAAAATTATATGATAAGTACTATATCTTTTGATTCTTCAAATGTCAGTGTGATGAATATACATATTTTAAAATTTCAAATTTCACGTAGTTTGTATGTTGATACGTAAAAACTGCCACATAAATTAAGATAGAGGAAATACTTTATACTGAATGCTTGAATCAATACCTTTGTAGTGATTTCTCAACCTTTTTGATGAATGCACATAGAAATTTCTCATGCTTTAACCTAAGAATCCACAAATAGATCCAATTTAGGAAACTTTTATATGTAGAAATATGATTTTGCTTAATCACAATGATTCTCTTCTTAACTATATTTTTCAATCTAGAAGAAATACATCTCTATTTGTAGACTTAAAATTTTTCTCTAGTAATCTTGGTAATAGTAAAAATCTTATTTCACCAATTCACTACTGCTTTTATTTTCGCCATCATCACTATTTAAAGCTGAAATTGCACTCAATTTTTTAAGATAATTTTGGAGTTGAATTAGCCGATTCACAAAGTATGAATAAATATTACAAAATTCTAAAGAGGGGTTTGTGATGTAGAGGTTGATGCCATGTTTGAACTTTTGGGAGTGGCCTTTGGACTGTAAAGGAAAATGTTGTTATATGTTTTATAGTAGTAGTTTAATACTTGTGTGGCTTCTTGGATGTATAGTTTTAATTTTCTTATTAATGTCTTAGTTGCTAATATTTTTGTGGTTTAGAAGTTCAAGTTTAGTTATTTTTTTAATTCAAGGTAGGAAAAGGAACAATGAGAAAGAAAATTAAAAAAAAGAGCATCTCCATAGATTAAAGCTCCTGCTACGTATGAGGTTTGGAAAAGGATTGAACCACAAAGGTTTATTGTTCATAGTATTACCTTGCATTTTTTATGCTGCTCCAAACTTCCGACTCCAGATGCACATGTGATTACTATAGTCTCTCCTAGCATTGATGAGATATTGTTAGGGATTTCTCCACATCTAAGGACCTTACCCTTTATGTTAATGGATGGATATATTAGGTACGTAGAGTTCATAAGGACAGATTCTCCTTGTTTTAGTGGAGACATTTGGTATGATGCTTATATGTTCTTGATTGGTTGTTGTAAAAGGTTTCCCAAGTTTGGTTTTATAGATTCTAATAGAGTAGATTTCAATACCTTTTAGTTTTTTAACCCACTTAGTCAATGGGGAAGGACTTCAATAGAGAGTAGACCAGTTGGACCACTACTATTATCATGGTATTAGATTGCTCGGGAGATTCTAAAGGAGTTTGGAAGGAGATATCAGAGGTTTGCGAGCCAGAGGCCTCATACACTTGATGATGATAATGAAATGTGTGGTAGAGAAAAGTATCCTTGTGGCTGTGCTTGGAGAGAGTAGATCATGATAATCGTTCGAGTCCTTTAGGCCTATCTCAATAGGCCCTTACTTTCTTGAGTTGTTTCATATATAGAGAATTTGGGACTATAGAAGAGACTGATGACAACACAGACAAAGAGATGCTTCCTTAATTTTCCTAGAAGATGACAAATCTCAGTATTATGTTTCACATGATAGACTCAAGGTAGGAGATTTTGGTAGATTATCCACAAGTATGATTCAATACATCATTGATCAGTCTCAGTAGTGTTTTATTATTGTTTTACCTTTAGCTCTATATTTATATATCAGTATTGAGTCTTGATATGATTCATGGGTTTCTTTTGGGTTTATTAATTTTGTTACCCGTTCGATGATTCTTTAGTGGTAGATCGGGTGTGTAGATCATATGTTCTGACATATTTAGATTATATCACTAGATTAGTTGATTTCTTTGAGTATTAAAGATTTCTTATACTTGGATATCCTCTTGTTGATGGTTATATTATGGAATAGTGGAGGACCAATTGTAGGATTTGGCATATTCAGATTATCAGATGTGTAGTAGTACTTATCAGTGGTTGACTTTTGATAGTCGAGACTTGTAGTGTGACTATTTCAAAAAGGTTGCAAACGAAAAATTCTAATTAGATAAAGGAAGACTTTTAAGCATTTATGACGTGATTTGTTACTTCTTTAGTGATTAGATTGGTTTGCATAGAAGACATATGTATTTTCAATTGCTCCTCGATTAGACTTAGTGGAATTCAACTTATAAGAAGTCTTTCCATTGATTTGGAAGGAGTTTTGGATGGAATAGAAAATTGGTTTTGGCATCTATTATATTTGTAACTTTGTGGATTAATGAAAAGTTTTTTGCTAATGTGTTTGGTTTGAGTATGAGTTATTATTCCATGACTGTTATGTTAAAGGACACTGAATGGGAAAAGATTTTAGGAAAAAGATATGGATTTTTGTACTTGAGAAAATTTGATTATGGGTTTGAGTTAGGAAGTCTTGATAGTGTGGTTCTTTAGTGGCTTATGAGGAGTCTAGCTTTTACTTTCTTGAGATTTAATTTGTGATTTAAGCATCTATTACTGAGATAGAATAATTGTTGCACTACTTCCATGTGTCGACTGTCCTTGATATGATCAGTTTCTTATGTATGTATGGTTTTAAAGTGTTTATGTTCTACCAGATTATTAAGGATTTTAGGTTGATTGATATATCTTGGGTATTGAGGTAGAATGGGTTATTGCGATAAGTCACATAATATTTTAGTGTCCTTTGAGTGTTAATATCTATGATATATAAAGTTTTATGATGGTTCTTGTCCCTAAAGTATTGAGCATAAGGATTTGACTATAGTATAGGGTCTTAAGTATGAAAAGTATGGCTTTTGAGGTTTTGTGTGGATCTTGTGTTTTTATCTGGCTTAGCCATATAAGTTTGGTGATATAGCATTATCCGAGTTAATGATTATGTTATTAGCCTTGAATAGGTTGAATTAGTATATTAGTGGGTAGTTATATTATTTCATGGGTTTGTTGGAATTTTGTGGGTTCGGGGATGGTTTTCAGTTTTGTGGTTGTAGCTAACGTCTTGTTGTATCTTGGTCAGGTTTAGGTTAGTCGGGTATGCTCAGAACTTCCATTATGCACCACTTAATTTTGCATATAGAAGAAGTTTGAAAGTAAAGGAATTTGACTTTATTGAGAAATTTTCCTTAGATGTTACTGTTGTGACCTAGTGAGTTCTTGTGCGGTTGATTTATCTTTCTGTAGTGAAACCAATAATTCTATAGCTTTGACTCCACTTTGGATTTATTTTCTCGAGGTTTACAAGGGTAATTTCTATTCTTAGTCTGTTTAACATTTTTCTTACTTATCTATTTAAAGTTTTCAAACTGGTTTTAGCTGTTGCTGGTGCCTGACCCCCTCCTCTTTCATGTTTGTGAACCCCTCTGTCACATTTGCATAGGATGTTTACTACTTTATCACAATCTTGGCCACAATTACTATGCTCTAATCGATGGGTTAAGTCATCTTCACCTTTGCAATTGCGGTCAGAGGATCGTGTTTGCAAAGGTCCTGGTTGGGTAAACCTCACGATTGCCACCTATGGCCTATGTTGATGAAAGCCATTAACCTAGATAGAATATTAATTTCATATTTGGGCTCAATTAATATTCTCTATTTTTGGAGCTTAGGATCTCAGTTTAAGGAGATTTCAGAGTTTTTCTTGAGATTTCTTTTGTGATTAAGTTCCTAAATCATGTAGTCATTATTTTCCATTGATTTCATCTTTAAAATAACTTCAAATCCTTGATTTTTAACATAATTTTGGTTGTATTGGTACATTATAAAAATTAGTTTTTCTTTGATTTGTAGTCCAATTTCACCTTCTGTTTTGATGAGTTTTTAGATATGAATCCTAATGACATGGAGAACTCATTTTTTTAATAAAATCTCGATTCTACCCTTGTATTTTCAACAATCAAAGCAGATTTTGACTCAAAATAAATATAGTCATTATGGGTATTGTTGGACTTCTTTTAACTTGTAGATGTTATATTTTATTGGATTAGATGCGTGTGATGTTGATTTGAGGGAGTATAGCTTCCAGTTGATGTTTTAGAATGAGTTTTAGCTTGCGGATCTTTTTTAAAGGTAAGTTGAGATGTACCTTGATTTTGTCTAAAGTGTTTATATGTTGTATGCCTATTTTCTAGTATTTTTGCATATTATTTAGAATTAAGGATCCCACATAGGTGAAATAGTGAGAATCTTTGAGATTACCATAGTCTTCGATGGATCATATTTATATAGTTGCATATCCTAGTTAATCTTGCTTCTTGTGAATATCCTTAGAGTAGATTGTAGATTGTTAGCACTTGATCTTAAATACTTTTAGTGATTTTCTAAAAGTAAGAACTTGGATTTTTGTTTAGTTGATATTGATGAAACGATTAAGATTTAGAGACTTTTTATGGGATAACTGTGTTAGTATGGTCTTTTGATAAAATAATTGAGGGTTGTTAATATATAGATTATGGAGAGATTTGTAATAGTTGTTGAAATTATTGGGGTTTAGTATCTCTTAATAGAGCATACTTTTAGTTAGCGTAGCTTTCCTTTTAGTAATTTAGTCCAATAATTTCATTCTTGGATAAGATGAAACTTATCATATGGACCAAGCTAGGTTTGGGTAGTTTCATGATATACTTTATTAGGATTGTTGTTAATTTTGTGTTGTTTTGTGGGGTTTTATGTGAATATTATTATTGACTTGAGAAATCATTTATTGTTGTGATGCCCGACTGATGGCTTGAATTGATATTGTTAGCCTTGATTGTGCATTAAATTTCCATATTTATTATTGTGTAACCGAGTAGGTTTTGACTTGTTATCATAAGCATTATTTGTTCATTAAATTGTCTTTTCATATTGACGGTACTCGAGTGAAGGGTTTGGAATGATATTATTAAGGTCTTACATGACTATTCGTTCTAGTGGTGCCAAGCGAGGATAATACCATTAATTATTGATACATTGAGTTGATTTTGAGCTCATTTTTACAAGCATTGATTAGATTATCATCTTTGTACTAATTGGTTGTGAGCATTACTTCCTCATTTCATACATACATATTCATGAGAAATTGGCACCACTGAGCAAGTCTAATATTGAAAGAAAATACGACACTTCTAAAAATGCCTAGATTAGAGGATGTGTAAATCAGGTTGATTGAGAAATGAGAAACACTTTATTAAATCCTTGATCTGTGAACATTAGCTGGAGAGATCGATTGATATATGAATTAAGATTTGAGAAAGTATATGGGTTGTGAACCCTCTATGGTCTTGGTAGCACTAAGGCTTGGTGGTGTCACTAGGTGTATAAATAAAGTACGACAATTGCTTTCAACCATTCACTGTGATATCATCATTACATTATATTGCATTACTTTCATTCCATTGCATTATTTTCCTTGGTATGGTTTGATATTGTCATTCAATGTTTACTTTTGTAGTTAGTTATTGCAATTGAATCTTATTTATCATATTTTGTATTGAGCATTCATTTCACTTTATTACATCATCTTATATCATATCTTGTTGACAATGATGGCCTATATATGATGAGACGTGGGGTATAACTATTGCTTGATCTAAGAGCATGTTATGTTTCACCTTTTGGTAGCATGATATGCACTTTTATACACACTCTCACAATTTTAGCACAAATTATTTGTTAAACATTTTTGATTAATACTAATATACTTTGTTAGCGAGTTTCCTTCATAAATAAATTACCTTCATTCTTAATAATAAAACTATTAGTGATGACTCACCTAATGAGTATCCTATGTTTTGATATGTCATTGATTGTTGTTGGGATACCCTATTATAATGAAGTGGCATATGTATTAGATATAAATCTTTATAGGGGAAACCTTAGGTAGTTAGGGTAGTGGTTCTCACCATTGCATTGGATTAGGGTCGATTATCAATGACGCCTGATGAGTATACATGTTTCATACTCACCCTTGATTTTCATTTATTTTTCTTATTTTTGCATTACGTGTAGGTATTGATTTGAGTAGTATATTCTAGATTGAGTTCCTTTGACGTTGGAGTTGTAGAAATTGAGGTAGTGACTGACAAAATTCAAAGCTCACTTGATATCTTTTTAATTATCTTAGGCTTACCCATATGTAAGATACTTTATATTTTTATGTCATTTTGTATTTAGTGGCTTGTAATAGTGATAGTATGACCTGGGGTATATGTTGAATTGTTATTTCTTCTTTAGTTATTTTGGGTTTGTTTCTTTTCCTTTCTTCTATTTCTGATTTATTGACTATTGAGGTATGGGTTGTAATAGGCTTAATTGTTTAGAAGGTGTGACAAATGTTATCATCTACTAATTTTGGGTCGTGATAAATTTGTATAGAGCCCTAGGTTAATTGGTCTCATTAGTACAAGTTGAGTACAATATAGTCTTGCAGATCGGTAGACGTCCATTATCTTTCTTTGAGAGGCTAAATGACTTTTGGAGAAATTCATTTCTCCATTCTTTTCCATACATTCTTAGCTTTATAGTACTTAAAACCTCTTATTCATTCTCTCACTACATTCTTCCTTAGCTAGATTTCCAGAGCTCGTCCCTTTGGTATACGGTAGGAGCAGGGTTCAAGTAGAGGTCGGTTTAGGATGTCTGGACCAGCTAGAGGTCAGTTGAGATTTACTTTTCATGTTTTAGAGTTTATAGGGATGTTGTGTCTATCTAGTTAGAGAGGCTTAAGTTCGAGCAGATACCACCTTTGACCATACCTATGCTTGATAATTACTTAGTTTAAGTGTTGGATTTCCCTCACAGGGTGGCTTCTATTTTGACTAAGCATGCTACTGTGGGGCTCCAAAATTCAAATGTACAAGTGACTATTATAGGCCTCCCCGGTGTTGAAAAGATATTTCTATTGATTGATCCATATACGATGACCTTACTATTTATGTCCATGGAAGGACAAGTTAGGTATGTAGAGTTCATGATGATAGATCCTCCTCATTTTAATGAGGACCCTAGGTTTGATTCTTATATATTCTTGCTTGGTTGTCGTTATAGGTTGCATGGGTTGGCTTTTCTAGGTTGTAATGGACTATTTTCAATGCCTTTTAGTTCTTTGGATCAGCTAGGTAGTGGTGGAGGACTTTGGTTGAGTGTAGGCACGTTGGGTCATCGTCTTTTTCATGGGATCAATTTATTCAAGAGTCTCTAGAGGATTTTCATGCCCCTCACCCTTTAATAAAGGCTGCATGATTTTACACTATAGCTTGGAACGGTGGCTATCACGGAGGCTAGCTTTTGTGACATGATGCATATTGCGGAGGCTAGCCTCCGTGACACGCCACATATCGTGAAGACTAACCTCCATGACTTATTGCGTATCATACAGACTATCCTCTATGACACATGCATATCATAGAGACTAACCTCCATGGTAGGTTGTGTATCGCGGAGACTATCCTCCATAAGACACTGAAATACTGAAGCCTTACTGCCTCCGTGATCCAATATCACTTTGAAATTCTTCCAAAAAATCCAAAACTCTCTCGGATGATCATTTTAATATTTCTAAACATATTTAATTTCGTAAGTCAATGTTTTTAGCTCGGGAGGGCCAAAAGTAAAATGTTCAAAATCATGGGGTGTTAAAATGGCCGTTTCACTTATACTTAGTGTGATATAATTTCTGTGGGATCACTAAACATGTGACGAATAGCTGGAAACTTGTCTAGGATATTACGGGGTATTAAAATATCTCCCAATACGGATCATTCATCCACGAATGAAACTTTTTAAGATGAGATACTAGGAAGGATAAGATTTTGTATTGAATACTGATGAGCTGAATCATGGCTACATAGCCGAGTCTAAAATACAATGCATGGACTGAACTAAATTTATGAATGCATGCTATGACATAAGGATGGCTGGATAGCTGAGATATTAAATGAGAGAATTAATTTAAAGGAAACCATTACCTCAATGTGAATCGAAATTCATAAAGAAAAGATCGGGATACTTGACTCGCATATTGGCTTCTGCTTCTCAATTAGCTCTCTCAATAGATTGATTCCTCCACGAAACCTTTAACAAGGAAACTTATTTATTTCTCAACCTACGAATCTGACGGTCAAAGATTTCAATAGGGATATCTTTGTAGGATAGGCTATCTTTCATGCCCACACTGTCTAATGGGACGACAGAAGCTGGGTCACCAATGAATTTCTTCAGTAAAGAGACATGAAACATTGGATGCACTAATGTTAATTCTGCAGGTAACTCTAACTAATGAGCTACCTTCCTAAAATGGCTCAAAATCCTATATGGGCCAACGTAACGGTAATTGATCTTTCATTTCTTACCAAAACTCTTCACCCATTTCATGGGTGAAATTTTTACTAAACCAAGTCACAAATATCAAACTCAAGATCTCTTCTCCTCACATCAGCATATGATTATTGTTAACTTTGGCTATCTTTATCCTTTCTCAAATCATTTGAACTTTCTCTATCGCCTCATACACTGAATCTGGCCCTACTAAACCAACCAATAGGATATCTATACCTCCTTCCATAGAGAGCCTCAAATGGAGCTATCTGAATACTGGAGTAATAAATGTTGTTATAGGCAAACTCAATTAAAGGTAAGTGGTTATCCTAACAACCCTTAATGTCAATAACACAAACCTTCAATATTTTTTTTAACATCAAAATGGTTTGCTCTACTTGACCATCTGTTTGAGGATGAAAAGTTATACTGAGATGGACTTGGGTACCAATAACCTTCTAAAAACCCTTCCAAAAGTGAGAGGTAAATTGGGTACCTCTATCTAAAATGATGGTCAAAGGAACCCCTTGAAAATTTACCAACTTTTTGAGATAGATACTAGCATAATCCTTGGCTGACTACGAAGTATGAACTAGCAAGAAATGGGCTAAATTGGTCATTTTATCTACAATGAGACAAATCAAATCATGTTGATGGTCTGTATGAGGTAACTCGGTAAAAAAATCCATGTACACCACCTCCCACTTCTAAGTGCGGATGCTGAACTTCTAAAGCGTACCACTAGGCCTTTCTGAGTTCAATCCTATTTCTGAGTTGACTATATCTAACAGTCTTGATATACTTAAATCTGAAGAACTATCTGAGTTCTTTACTGAGACTGGGTAGCTATAGCTGACAGTCCTAAAATCTATAACTAAAACTAAGGGAAGTAGTTATCTAAACAACATGCCCTAAATATGCTATAATCGCTAAGCTGGGGTCCAATCTCTGCCCCGACTGGAGGGGTGTCAATACCACGCCACTGGTAAGGACAGCTGTGAGAACCCTATACTGGAAGGTACTCAAATGAGAATGGTGAAAACCCTAAACTGATGGGTTAATCCACCTTATCAACCCTAGTCTGACGGGTTAAAATGTCTCAACCTACGCTGGCTACGTAGTTCTGAAACACAAAGATGACTGCTAAGAATTATACCCTGAACTGGCAGGTGAGTTCCCATCCTTGGGTTCACTCGGTGCTAACTTCTACTCCTATCTAAAGGACACTAAAATGAATAACTAAGCTAAACTGAATAACTGAACTAAACTGATTAGCTGAACTGATATTGATTAACTGGACTGATACTAGTGGTATTATTTAGTAGAGCTAAACTAAGTTTACTGGATTCCGATGACTGACAGAATGTACTAAGTTTTGAGGACTAGTTGAGAAAGCTAAAGTTACTGGGATTGACTGTGAATACTGAGGTTGTTGAGGTTACTGAGCATTGAGATTACTGAGATTACTGGACTACTGAGATTACTGAGATTTTTGAGTTTTCCTGAGTCACATGACTGACTAAATTCTATAGATCATAGCTTGACTAAGAGTATCTTGAAAACATGACATGGATCTAGGCACACAACTATATTTTCCAGGTACAAGTACCCCCAGAACTCGATGGAAGAAAACTGACACAACTTGAATATCTTGAGTACACGACCATCAATAGCAATACAAAATACATGAGTGGGGGATTTCATTAAGTTCATGGTCATCATAATATCTATCATGAATAGGAATGCTTATAATCAAGTCAAAAATCACATATTCTAATATCATGGGCATTACGACAACATATACTATTCATAGCAAGGGCATGGAAACCATTCAAGCATAAGGGAACGGCAACATGTAACATTTAGTTCATATTGTAATGATTTGGGCATATTAAACTTTATGTATTTATTCAACATCTCAAACATGGTAGGAAAAGCATGGATATAATTCGCATACATAATTCATATCTTCATCATCATACATGCTTCATGCCACTACCATAAAAATACATAATTAGCATGGAAATTCATATTGAAGTGTATAACTAACATAGACTTGTCATGTGAATATCATGGAATCATGTAAATAGGAATTTCTAGCATCCTGGTATTTTATGAAACACCTTGCATGCATTATTTAAGGCATAGGTGAATTTTATATTTGCATTATATTAAACCACCGAAAGATCATGATTTTCAACAAACAACCACATATATTTCATGAAAACATCCTCAGATATCATCCTGAAACTTAAACATCTATCATCAACAGTTACATATTCATATCACCACAAAAATTTTACAAAACAACATTTAAAAGCATGATTCTTGAGCTCTATGAACAAATTGAATCAGTAGATGAACACAATGATACCTTGGAAGGGAGGTTCTTGATGATTGATGGAGGAATTTCCTTAAAATTTCATCTTCAAGCTTGATTGTGCAATCCTAGTTATTTTTCTCCTATGGTGCTCTTGGATGATGAGCTTTGAGATGTTAATATGGTTGTAATGTGTTTAGAAGCTATATATTTCGTAGGGTTAAGTTTAGGGATGTGTAAGGAGTGTTCAAAGACTTAATTTCCCTCAAATAGCTCAAAATGGAGTGTTTTTGGCATTGGAACTGACTTAGGCGGTGCCTAACCAATCGCCTAAGTTTGGTTGGGCGGCGCCTAACCAATTGCCTATCCTTACTGTCTCTCACAAAAATGGGCATAACTTTTCACTCGGGTATTGGATTAAGGCGAAATTGGTATCGTTGGAAAGATAATTAAATTATGTAAAATTTGTTGGGTAGAAATATGTAGAAATACCACACTAACATAGAGTTATACTCATTCAAATATGACCCTTACAAAATCGAACACTAAAACTTGATGGATTCAAAAACTCTTAGCTTGTTTTACCTTAAGTGACTTATATGAACATGATTAATACATCATAAGCTATATTATAGCTAGGATACTCATTGTAAGTCATGAACTAAAATGAAACTCACAGGATAGGAGGTTTCATACGTAGGGAAAATGGTTCTCCTAGCATAGAAATATACGAGGTATTATAATATCTCCCCCTTGGGAACATTCGTCCTCGAATGGAAATTAACTGAGGTTGGAGAGATAATAAGATGAAGTAAGTACAAGTCATACACTGATGAAGTAAGTATAAGTCATACACTACTAAAACATGGGTTCATGACTGAAATGACTGAAAGCTGAGCATAACATACTGAACGTGCATATCTGATGCATGTGGAGCTAATTCATGAATATAAGACTAAGGATTTTAATAAAATGAGTTTTCTCAAAATGAGAGTGCATATCTGATGCACAACTGAAAGGCTGAATCCATGCATATCTGATGCATGATTATATGACTGACATGATACATGAATGGATGATTGAAAGTACTGATGAGATGATTATGCATATCTGATGCGTGAATTCATGACTAAACTTACTCATGAACATGCAATGGTAAAGGTATCAAGTTTGAACTAAAAACTGGGCATGGAACTAAATACCAAGTTTGGTACTGAAATATGAACATGAGAACGAGTAAGTTTAAGGAAAACTGTTACCTTGAACTAAAAATACCGATAATTTTGAGATTAATTACTCCATATGCATGATCAGAAACATGAGAACATAACTGAATTTGGGACGTGGTAGATATACTGAATATCATGATCTTAACTAAATCTTGAAAACAAGGCATACGACTGAAGTTGGAGCTTGAGGGTTATCTTATGAGTACCCCTTCTCTAAACTGGATTCATTAAAAGAAAAGAGAGCAACATATTTATGTCTTGAAATTTTGGGGGTATGATATATCTCCCCCTTGGGGCACTATGTATCTCAAAGAATACTGACTTGGATGAGCTACTAAGGGAAATTGAGGTGATGTTCAAAACACCTAGGAACTGACTCATGACTGAATTACTAGGATCTGAAACTGAGACATGATACATGAACTGAGTTGAACACAAGTGCATAAATATACTAACTTATCTGATTAACTGACTAATAGATAGCTGAATACTGGATCTGCAAAGCTAAACTGTACTTAGTCTGAATAACTGGGCTGAGATTTTTGAGTTTTATGCATAGGAGATAAGGACTAACTAAGTAGAATGAGGTATTTGAGCATGGATTCATGAAGTCTGTATTATTTGCGAATGCAAGACAAAGCATATGACATGTCTATGAGGTATTCTATAAACTGGGGTACTGAAACACTGATAACTGAGTACTGACAACCTAAATGATATGGTAAAGCATGTTTGGAACTGAACTGAGTTTCGAATCTGGTTACTGAACTAAAAATGACATTATAACTAAGCCTATAGCTAGTACAGAAGTATTGAATTCAAGGACTGAACATTGATCACTGAGTGTTGGGTACTGAAACTATAATTGAGTTGGCAATTCAGTTTTTGATGGCTACATGCTAGGGACTGACATAAGTCAAGGATCTAAATGTACACTTACACTTTGTACTTTCCCAACTTCTAAATACAACCCCTTTCTAGACGCTTACTTGTATATTTATCATGACATTCAAGCCTATCTTTACAACTACACCCTCGTGCAAAGTAAGCATACAATAATTTTCTCTTATCTAAACAACTACTCATCACTATACTGTTCCATAAGGAGAGCTAACTAGAGGAGTAAATTAGGAGGACCTGAAACATGAATAAATACAAACTAAACTTGACACATGACTGAAACTTGAGGAATAAAATATCAATAGTTTGGATTTACCAATAAGGTCTGAACTGAGGATATACATAACGTAGTCTAAATATATCTGATCTATAGGGGCATAGCATGAGTCACGGAAGCTAAGTATACTGGAAAGCATGATATGCGTACATGAGTCATGAGCTTCATGACCTGAGTCTAGAGTTTCTTCACTCGTGGGACATAATTCATAATACTGAGGGAGCTGGAACTGAACCCCTTATACTAGGAACTGAAGGCACATATGATCCCATGGAAAGTGCGTGAAAGTAGATTGTGCTCATGGAACATGACTCGTACTATGGAGTAAAAGGGACTCCTTAAGGTGGAAATTACATTCATACATGATCATAGAAAAAGAGATACATGAGCATGTTTCATGACCATAGATTTGATATGTAAGACCTGAGTGGATTTTGTGATAGCTAAAGTACAAATCTTTGTATTGAGAAGAGGATAGGTTGGGAATCGTCTTCCCTTACTGCTTTTCTATACATACTGGAACTACTATTGGAATCTTGAGAGTCTGACTTGGTCACTTGATCTACCATCACATACCTATATTTTGTTCAACACCTGCCTATCTTACTAAACACAACATCTGATTCTGTTTCCTCATATACTACTAATATCACATTCACACCTTCATGCGTAATTTTGAGTCAATAAACTTAAGTTTTTAGGTTGTACTGTTCAAGCCTACTAATTTAATCCCTATGAATACATAATCTGATCAAATAGAATAATACTATCCCAACTCTACTACTGCTAAAATTTTTGGTTCAAGAATGATTTCTCATGATCATGAATAAAATCTATACGACCTTGGAACAATATTGAACTGATAGGATACTGTTTGAGTCTGTGGCTAATCCCATAACTGATTGTAGGGACTGTTTGAGAAAGCCCTATCTTTAGGACTTTGAACTTCACTATTTCTATTACCTTAAAAGTAAGGAAAAGTAAACATGAGGGGTGCATGATATGAATCTACATGGGTTCCTTAGAGAAACTTTCCATAGCATGATCTTGAGACATGAAAGAAGGGAAACTGTTCCTAAAACATCTCATACCCTCCTACACATAAGTGTGGTGCACAACACACCCATGTACAAGACTCTACTTGATGCATCTTTTAGACTTCCTAGGACACTGTTGAACCTTAGGCTCTGATACCAAGTTTGTAATGCCCTGATTTTCTGAACCAAAATGCTACACGGTTCTCATGACCCCAAAGGACTACAAGCTAACCCATGACTGATATCTGTACTTGTAAACTGCATAATATCTCATAAAATATGTGAAAACATGAACTGTAAGGCCATAAGGTTCAATACAAATACATATCTAAAAAAAATGGTATAACAATACCAAAAAAAACATAAATAATAAAGTCTGAACATCTAATCTGGCATCTAGTCTGAAAGCCTCTAACTGAACTGAATAAGGAGTTGATGTGACATGTCCCCAACTAACTCCAACTACTGAAATAAACTGAAAACTTAAATAGAAATGAAATCATCATATCCTCAAAGGATGAGGAAACACGTCTAACTCTGACTGCTGATCCTGGAATCTACTACTGATTTGGAGCTCATGTCTCTGAACCTATGGTGTAATATAAGAGAAGGCACCATAGCGCAAATACGTCACTACGTCTGAATGTACTAAGTATATGAGTGAGGTAGGCTAAATGGAAAGGGTTATATGCAAGAAAAATACTGACTAATATAAATGTGAGAGTACATACTTGCATACATAACTGTAACTCAACTCGTGGAGATACTGACTACTAAGTCTGAATACTGAGAACATGAGTGTACTGATAATGAGATTTTGAAAGACTGAGTTTACTGATAATGATATATAAATGACTAATAAGTGATGGATCTGATACCGTATTACTGAATACTGGGAGACTGATACTGTATTACTTATAAAGGAATAATTGTTTCTGACAGTTCAAATTATGAAGAACTGGTCTGATTGACTGTATCTGATAGTCCTGAAGTTGAGTACTGATAGCATGAGTTCTGATAACTTTTGTGATTGATATCATAAGTGAATATATGTGACAGTCCATAAATCTAAAGAAAACTATCTGAGTTCAATTCTATTTCTGAGTTGACTGTATCTGACAGTCCTGATATACTGAAATTTGAAGAACTATATGAGTTCTTTACTGAGACTGGGTAGCTATAGCTGACAGTCCTGAAATCTATAACTAAAACTATGGGAAGTAGTTATCTAACCGGCATGCCCCAACTATGCTATAATAGCTAAGTTGGGGTCCAATCTCTGCCCCGACAGGAGGGGTGTCAATACCGCACCACTGGTAAGGACAGCTGTGAGAACCCTATATTGGCCGGTACTCAAATGAGAATGGTGGGAACCCTAAACTGATGGGTTAAGCCACCTCATCAACCCTAGTCTGATGGATTAAGATGTCTCAACCTACGCTCGCTACGTAGTTCTGGAACATAAGGATGATTGCTAAGAATCACACCCTGAACTGGAAGGTGAGTTCCCATATTTGGGTTCACTCGGTGCTAACTTCTACTCCCATATGAAGGACACTGAACTGAATAACTAAGCTAAACTGAATAACTAAACTAAACTGATTAGCTGAACTGATACTGATTAACTGGATTGATACTAGTGGTATTGTTTAGCGGAGATAAACTAAGTTTACTGGATTTCGATGACTGACAGAATGTACTAAGTTCTGAGGAATGTTTGAGAGTACTGAAGTTACTAAGATTGACTGTGAATACTGAGGTTGCTGAGGTTACTGAGATTACTGAGATTACTCGACTACTAGATTACTGAGATTTCTGAGTTTTCCTGAGTCACATGACTAACTAAATTCTATAGATCATGGCTTGACTGAGATTTTTGTGAAAACATGACATGGATCTAGGCACACAGCTATATTTTCTGGGTATAAGTACCCCCAGGACTCGATGGAAGGAAATTGACACAACTTGAATTTCTTGATTACAAGACCATCAATAACAATCCATAATGCATGAGTGGGGGATTTCGTGAAGTACATGGTCATCATAATATCTATCATGAATAGGAATGCTTATAGTCAAGTCACAAATCTCATATTCTAATATCATGAGTATTCCGACAACATATACTATTCATAGCAAGGGCATGGAAACCATTCAAGAATAAGGGAACGGCAACATGTAACATTTAGTTCATATTGTAATAATTTGGGGATATTAAACTTCATGTATTTATTCAACATCTCAAACATGGTAGGAAAAGCATGGATATAATTCGCATGCATAATTTATATCTTCATCATCATACATGCGTCATGCCACTACCATAAGAATACATAATTACCATGAAAATTCATATTAAAGTGTATAGCTAACATGGACTTGTCATGTGAATATCATGGAATCATGTAAATAGGAATTTCTAACATCCTAGGCATTTTATCAAACACCTTGCATGCATTCTTTAAGGCATAGGTGGATTTTATACTTGCATTATATTAAACCACCCAAAGTTCATGATTTTCAACCAACAACCACATATATTTCATGAAAAAATTCTTAGATATCATCTTGAAACTTAAACATATATCATCAACATGTACATATTCATATCACCACAAAAAGTTTACAAAACAATATTTAAAAGCATGATTCTTGAGCTCTATGAACGAATTGAATCCATAGATGAACACTACGCATACCTTGGAAGGGAGGTTCTTGATGATTGACGGAGGAATTTCTTTGAAATTTGATCTTCAATCTTGATTGTGCAACCCTAGTTGTTTTTCTCCTATGGTGCTCTTGGATGATGAGCTTTGAGATGTTAATAGGGTTGTAATGTGTTTAGAAGCTATATATTTCGTAGGTGTAAGTTTAGGGACGTGTAAGAAGTGTTAAAAGACTTAATTACCCTAAAAAAAATCAAAAGGAGTGTTTTTGGCGTTGGAACTGACTTAGGCGTCGCCTAGCCAATCGCCTAAGTTTGGTTGGGCGGCGCCTAACTAATCGCCTATCCTTACTGTCTCTCACAAAAATGGGCATAACTTTTTGCTCGGGTATTAGATTAAGGAAAAATTGGTATCGTTGGAAAACTAATTCAATTATCTACAATTTGTGGTTATAAATATGCATAAATACCAAATTAACATCGAGTTATACTCATTCAAATATGACCCTTACAAAATCAAACACTAAAACTTGATGGATTCAAAGAATCTTATCTTGTTTTACCTTAAGTGACTCATATGAACATGATTAATGTATCATAAGCTATATCGTAGCTAGGATACTCATTGTAAGTCATGAACTAAAATGCTACTCACAGGATAGGAGGTTCATATGTAGGAAAAATGGTTCATCTCCTAGCTTAGAAACATACGGGGTATTACAAATGGTCTACATGATTACCTTCACTATGAGAATAAATGAGGATGTCAACTATGAAGACCATAAAGAATGTGTCCAAGTACTACTGGAACACCTTGTTAATCAAATCTATAAAAGTTGCAGGAGCTTTCGTTAGTCCAAAAGACATAACTAAAAATTCAAAGTGCCCATACCAATTAATAAAGTTTGTCTTTAGGATGTAACATTCTCTGACTTTGAGCTGATGATTATTGGATCTGAGGTCTATCTTAGATAAATAACTTGCTTCCTAAATTCGGTTGAACAAGTCAACAATCCTATGGAGAGGATACTTATTCTTGATCGTGACTTCGTTCAACTGACGGTAGTCAATCCATATTCGAAGAGAACCATCTTTCTTTTGCACAAAGATAACTAGAGCACCCCAATGAAAAATACTAGGCTTGATGAAACCCTTATTTAAGAGGCCTTAAACTGTTCCTTCAATTACTTAATCTCGGTTGGAACTTTTCTGTAAGGTGTAATTGAGATAGGCTGGGTATCTGGGAAGAGATCTATTCCAAAGTAAATTTCCCTATCGAGAGGAACTCTAGGAATATCTTTAGGACATATGTTTGCTATTGGAACTAACTCAAAACTCAGAGTTTTAGAATTTGAGCCCTTGATTTGGGTGAGATGCTAAGTACATCCCTTGGATAACATCTTTCTTGCCTTACGAAAGGAGACAAACCAACCTATAGACATTGAGGTACTACCCTTCCATTCAATAATAGGCTTATTAGAATATTGGAACAGTACTATTATGTTTATATAGTCAACTGAGGCATAGCATGAGTGGAGTCAATTCATGCTAAGAATGACATCTAAATCAGTCATCTCTAACTCAACAAGGTCAATCGAAGTGACTTTTTGAGACACTATAATTGGTCAGTTTCTATCTATCCATCTGGCTATAATAAAACTACCTATTGGGGTAGACACTAAAAAGGGCTATGTTAATATATTAAGACTGACATCAAAGTCTATAGATATATAAAGAGTCATAAAATAAAGTGAAGATTCGGGGTCTAACAATGCCTAAACGTGGAGGTGGAAGTCTTGTAACGTACCTGTAACCATACCAGGGGAATTTTTGTGATCCTATCTAGTCAGGAGAGCATAAAATCAGTTATAATACTGCCCACTAGTGGCATTGAAGGTGGTACCCTATTGTGATGAGCGACTTTTTAGAGCTGATAAAAAATTAGACTAACCTTGATGATGGAAATCCTTTTTCTACTAGGCAACCACTGGGCAATCCCTGATTTGGTGGCTTGGCTTGCCCTATCTAAAACCCATATCTCTACCTGCCTGCACTCTCCCAATGGTTCTTACCGCCTCTCTTGCAAAGTATATTGGTGCGACCACTATTCATGCTACACTGGGATTTAGGGCCTGGTGCTCTATCCCTATTATTCTATCTGAACATAGGCACGGGAGCACTAGCTAAAGATGGGGCTTGAACTAAAATTTTTTGGTGGAACTGAGAATGATCCCACCACCAGAATTTTGCTATGAGAAGTTGAAGCTATTAGTGTTGGCCCTTTTATTCTCCCTATCCTTCTCTTTGAGCTTCTTCTCCCCAATCTTCTGATCATGAAACATTAAACAAGAAAGGTTCAGCTCCTTAATCAACATTGTTGTTCAACACTCCTTGACTATACATTTGGCTCACCAGACACAAACTTACTCATTATGTCCCTTGAATCAACCACCATAGTCGAAGTATACATTGCAAACAAGATAAACTTGAGTAAGTACTTCTTCAAACTTATATTATCATACTTCATATTTATAAAATCTTACACGTTGGCCTCTTTCAACTTAAGTGGGAAGAATCTATCTAATAAGGCTATAAGAAACTCATCCCACTATATAGGTCCTACCTGAACACCTCTGGCCTCCTTCCACTACTTGAACTAAGTATAAGCCACTCTTTGCAATCGATAAATGGCTAAGTCAACACATTCACTAGCAGTAACACCCATGATATCAGTAACTTTCTGCATACCATCAAGAAACTCTTATGGATCCTTCTCAGACTTGGATCCAAAAAACACTGGAGGATCATCCGAGTAAAGTCTAGGATCCTAGCTGCTGCCCTGCTATAGCTGTCTGATAATTCTAAGAATTCATAGTTCAGGACAAAATGATGAAAGAGATCCTAAATTCAACATGGGAAACATGTTTTTTCAAAGGGTCTTCCTAAATAGGTGGTGCGAGCTGATCCCAGTTCCTTCTTTTGTTATTTCTTACGGGAGGAATTTTCTATAAATGGATGAAGGACAAGTTAGAAAAGGTAATTCAATAGATCTCATGCTTTTTTACACTACATGAATATTGAAGAAAGGGAAAATTTCCTAAAATATCTCATAGCCTCTTGCCATAGTTGTGGTGTGCTTCACACCTATGCACAAAAATCTACTCATTATGGCTTTCAGACACCCTAGGATACTTTAAACTTGACTTTGTGTAATGACCCAAGACTATCCCCTAGTTGTTACACGGTGCTTACAATCCCGAGAGACCATAAGCTAACCTATAAGCTGGTACCTGCTATGAGTACTGAATAATATAATCATGAATGTAGAAGAATAACTGAAGTGCCATAAGGTTTTAAATATCTGAATTCAAACTAAAATATAAATCTAGGAAAATGACTATCTGAATCTGATAAAGTACTGATAAACTAAATAACTAATGGATTGTAATGTCTAAAAAGCCTCTAAGATTGACTGATTGAGAGTTGATGGGATAAGCCCTCAACTAACTCTACTGACTACTAAAATAAACACATAAAGTAAGATAGCCTGTCCTCGGGTGATGAGGACTCACCACTGCTACTGTACTACTTAGAATCCAAGAGACTAAGTGGGATTCGAGAACTGAGCATCAACACCTATGATATGAGGAATCATAGTACAAAAGAAAGGTATGCGATTAGTACTTTGAACGCACTGGTATGCTCAATGAGGTAGGATAACATGCAAAGTTTCATGAATAGGAGTAATGATCTATCTGAATATACATGTAAGGCATGGAATATTGATTAGAGAAATAAAATTAATAGATACTGGACATGCATGAAAGTCTGTAAAATACTAAAAATACATAAAAATCTGTAGACACTGAGGATGCATGACCAAGCATATGACATAAACTGGGTGAAATCTGCAAACTGAAATACTAAAAATAACTGAAATCTGTAGGCTTTAGTCAAACAACACTAAGATTGAATAATTGAGTTGAGACAGTAACTGAGACTATATCTTAGACTGTGAGAGGTAAATCTAACCAACATTCCCTAATTTGAGCTAATCAGGGTCTAACCTGTAACCCCAGTTGGAAGGGTGTTAATACTATACCACGGGTACTAACACTGGCTGTGTTCCACTAAATTGATATCATGTCTAAAGGACTAAGGGTGTCAATCCTGAACTAACGGGTGACCTCTGTGAGATAGTCAAGCCTAATCTGACGAGTGACTACTCATATCCTACACTGGCTACGTAGTTTTGGAGTATAGGGACTGATACTAATGACTCTGCCTATTTGACGGGGAAGCTATCATCCCTACACTCGCTCGGTGCTAAATCCTACTCCCAACTGAATGACACTGAAACACTAGACTATTCTTAGTTTAACAGATTATTCTGATAATGCTCATGATATAATCTGAAGTTATTCTACAGATACTGAGACAACATTAAGTAAATAGCTACGATTTTGGGTATTTAATACCCCTAGGACTCAAAACAATAGTAGCAGCATGATACTAAAACATTGAAGGACATAGAATGAAGACTCTTATTAAATCAATTAATCTTGTAGGCATTTTATCACACACTTATAGTTCATGATTTAAAATAATCATAGAATTACAAAAGGACCGGCATAATTGACATGAAATTATCATGGAAAACACTAAGTCATGATTTAATTTCAACAAATGATAACACTAAAACATGAGGAATCAAACAACAACAATAACTTCATTAAAACATCGTATTAAATCAAAGTTCATGGAGATTAATAGATGAAATCATGATTAAAATTAAATAACTTACAAAATTATAACTTTATAATTAAAAAGGTTACTTGAGCTCCCTGGATGAAAGGAATCCATGGATGATAAAATACCTGGAATAATGAATTTGAGAGGAATGATGGAGAGTTCTTAAGAAATTGCCTTGAATTTGAAAGCTAGGGTTCTTGTTTTTGAAAAAGGGATCTTCAATTTTGATGAAGATTTGGATAATGAATGACTATTTAGGTCAATTGTGGCGAAATTTTGTGTTTTAGGTTAATTAGGGTCATGGAATAAGACCCAATTACCCTTGGACGAATTTAAAAATAGAAATTAAAATTTGAAAAACCCAATTTTAGGCCTTCGCGCGATGCACCACTATCGTACCAAGCCGCTGGAAAATGGACAACTAGGATCTGCACAAACATTGCGATGCGGTGTCATCGTGGTAAAGCTTTGGATGCCATATTAGCTACCTCTATGATGCGCCAATATTGCAGAAACCCACTGGAAATTGACAAATGGGAATTCGGTCTGCCTACGTGACAGACTGAGGGTTAAAATAATGATTTTTAATGACTAAAACTTAAAATCACCATAACGTCTTACCCCTTTGTCGAATTTGGGCAAATTTTATATCGTTGGAAAGCTAATTGAATTTCCTACGCAATGGCCAGCTCTAAACTGAAAAATAATGAGTTCTTTAGAAAATTTATATATGAATACTCATTCATTGGGACTTATATTATGTTTGGGAAATACGGGGTGTTACACTTTTTTACCAAGTTTGTAATGATTCAAGACTACCCTATAGTCGTAAAATAATGCTTAATGCCACAAGTGACCCCAAGATAACCCATGATCTAGTTTATGCTGTGAGTACTGAATAAAGTAATAATAAAACATCATATGCAAAAGCTAAGCTAATGAGAAATTTTTTTAAAATGCATACTAAAACAATACCCAATATGTCTGAACTACTGATAGAACTGGAAATAAGTTTGGCTATTTGAAAGCTTTTAAAATATAAGGAGTTGATGGGACAAAGCGCAAACTAATACTAACGGACTAAAATAAAAAAATTACTAAAAATAATGACAAATAATTTCTCCTCAATGGATAAGGAATCACCACAACTGTTTCTGAGTGGCACTGAACTTACTAAAGGCAATCAGGGAATTGAGCATCCGAACCTATATTGTGATATCGATATAGTTCAAAAGAGATAATGTGATCAATACTTGGAATGTTATGGTATGTGAGATGAGACTAACTAAATTATGCATAAGCACTAAGCACTGAGCACTGAGCATGAATGCAGGACCAAGTAAAGCATGTATTAAAATAATATGTAAAATTGAATAACCGATAAACTAAATACTTGGTAATGAAAACCTGAACTGATATAATCTAAATACAGAACTAAAATTATGGGATCTATCTTAAATAACATGCCCAAGTATGAGCTAATCGAGAACTAACAAATAACTAGTTGGAAGAGTGTCAATCCTTACCATGGGTACCAATACTGGCTATGTGAATCCACTATGCTGATATCCCAAAGGACTAGGGTGCCAGTTCTCTATTGGAGGGTGACATATTATAGCCTATTCTATTTACATAGTTTTTGAATTTAAGAACTTTTACTAAAGGTATAAGTCCTCTACTGGCGGGTGAGCCTTTATCCCTAGGTTTTCTTGGTGCAAAGTCCTACTCTCAACTGAAATACACTAAAACTTAATCTAGTACATACTTTAATAATGGATATGGTCAAGTCATTGTATGTTGAAAATAACAGTGCATGCAGAATCTGAAGTAACTAGGAACACATAAACCGATGTATTTAGCATGATGTAATATTGGTTAGTGCTTATTATGAAAATATTATAAAATTTATGTAAAAACATGGCCTAGAATACTTGTAATTTGAATCATGCATAAATATATAGGTATCGGGTGTTCATAAGCCACCAGTACTAAATAATACATTAGTACAATAACATCATTAAAATACTTTAAGGAAATTCATAATTCAGAGACCTAAAACATAATTTATATCACTAAACTAATGAAATCCGTGATTATAAGTATGGGAAGATGTTAAAATTATGAGGAAAACTTGCTCACATGTTTCAATTTCAAGATTCAACTACAATTCAAGAAAATTCATAGTTTGCATAGAAACCTAAGCATAAAGGATAAATTAAACTTGAGAGTTTTGGGAAAGCTTTGGGACTCAATGGGTGAAAGTGAACCAATGATTAATATCCCACTTACCTGAGTTTGCTTGAATTCTTGAAGAAAACTTAGGAATTGTGACCTTAGATGGGTAAATTCGTGGAAGAAGATTTTGATTTTTGTGTTTTTAAGAATATGAGGAGAATGAATGTCGTTAACTAATGATGAATGGGGAACTCTTGGGATTTAAGTCATGGATTAGGTGTTTAGGGAGATGGAAAAGCCCAAAATACCCCTCACCCCTTAATGAAGGTTACACAATTTTATAATATAGTGTGGCACGGTGGCTATCAAGAAGGCTAGCCTTTGTGACACGTTTCCTATCGTAGAGGCTAACCTCCTTGAAACACTGTGTATCACAGAGACTATCCTCCATGACATGCTGAAATCACGGAGGTTTACTGCCTCTATGGTCTGAAATCACTCCAAACCTCTTTTAAAAAGTTTGAAACTCTCTCAAATAACCCTTTTAACATTCCTAATCATATTTCAACTTATAAATTAACATTTCAAACTCGGGAAGGCCAAAAATAAAATGTTTGAAATTTTGAGGTGTTAAAATAGACATGTCACTTGTACTTATTGTGAAATTATTATTTTGGGACCTTTAAACATTTGACGAATAGCTAGAAAGTTGTCTAGGATCTTGTAGGGTATTAAGAGATACTTTGTAAAAAAAAATTCTAAGAGAATGAGCTAGAGAGATGAGTGGAGATTGAGATATGAGATATAGTATATGCATTGGGAACCCCCGTTGGGTCCTATTTGGGAGATGTGAGATTGATGGGTGTATACAAAAAGTCATGCAATGGATTTTAGTGTTCTTCCTATTAACATTACATTACATAGAATTCACATATGCATCTTTCCTGAATTTTATTTCCTTGACTTGTTTTTAGTTTCACCATATTCTCCATGTATGTTTTGTGATGTTTCCATTTCTTTTTATATATTAGAAATGTCAGTGGAGATTGTATGAACTACCATTTGGGACTTTTTTACTTGCAGGTAACATGCTCATTGTTTTCTTTTTGCATTTCTTAGTTTATGCTTTGCTCAGTCAATCTACGATATCTAATAACATATTATGTTTTTTTGTTACAGATCCTAGTATGAGCACGTCATATGGAGATTGATATCATACAATTAATTGGCATTATTCGAGGTACTAGATCGTTCTAGTGTTTAGGGTGGGTTGCAGATTTCATCCTATTTTACTTATGCTTTATTTAGATTAAAGTCAATTTTGTAATTTCAGTTTTAGATTTGTACTTAGATGCTCTTACATTATGACACTAGGTTTTAGGTGATTTAAGGCCTTTATTTTAGACTTCTGCTATTATTATGCTCATATAAGTTTGACTTTATTCTAAAAGATAATATAGTGAGTATATGTGTATTAAGGTTAATTGAATTGCAATTTTGGTATTATGGGTCATGTTTCATAATTAATGTTGCCATACTTAAAAATGTAAAGTGAATTCTCAAGGTTAGTGTACGACCAAAGGAAAAATGCATAAATATGTGACTTTGGGTGTTTATAGTCTCGTTGGGATTCTTGTTAAGTCGTGATTATGATATCTATATGAGAACTAAGGTTATCGAATAAATGAATTAGACGGTGGACATAATGGCAGATTAAATTAAATTATGATGTGTAGTGGACTGACACTTGTGATTAGCATTTACATGATTATGTTTTATTGAATTCTTACATACATTCATATGCATTCTAATGAGATGTTGAGGTGATGATTTGGGTACCACGCCAGTATGAGATAGTATGTTATAATATAGCTCTGGTTACATGCTGATACAACATGATATATTACGATGATGGATTAAGTATTATGCTGTTATGATGCGGTATGCTATAATATGGGTTAAGCACCACATTGGTACAACATGATATATTATCATGATGGGTTGGGTATGATTCTGGTATGTTATAGTGTTGATGTGATAAGGAAAGATGACATGCAGATCTTGCATGCATGTATTCATTCATATGTTTGAATGTGATTTTAATTGATGTATGTATATAAATATATATGTTCTCCTTCATGTTGACCTATTGTAGTGAATTATCAAACATGGTTGCAAAGGTAAATGAGGTCCCTTGTGTGGACTTGGTTAGAGGTAATATTCCATGGTAATGCTGAGTGCTTGTGACTTGATTGATTATAGCTTAAGGAATTGAAGATATCGTGAAAATGGGACAATGTTGGAGAGAAATATACTGATTAGAGTGGGTAGTAAAAGGAAAAAGATATACATAACAATGGGTAAAGGAAGAAGATCTACAAAAATGTTAAATGATAAAGAGGTCAGTGAGAAATAAGTGCCGGTCACACTTATGCTAAGTATAGGTAACAGAGATGTTAAATATGGGTTAGTAAGAGTTGATAATTTGGGTATTCAAAATCATAATTTACTTGATGTTGTGATTCTCCCTATTTATTAGTGACGTTATTTGTTTTAATCATGGTTGGTACATGACACTTACCAATACATGTGGCTGTACTGATTCTACGCTTACCAGTACATGGTTTGTATACACCTGTCGAGCTTTGCTCCTAGGTAGGACCTAGGAGAGGTTAGTCAATCGACACCTACAGAGCTTTACACCCTAGTAGGACCCATGAGGGGTTTGTCAACTCATATAAAACCAATATCCAATAGCAATATCAATATCTATATCTCCTCTCCAAAACATACATCGGTATAGGTTTTCAAAGATGTCATATTTTCTGTCAAAAAAGCCAGTGTTTAAAGTATTTCCACAATGGTACAAATGTTTCACGAATTAATATGATATGAGGTTGTAATGCTCATAACCAACCAACATAAGAATATGACATCTTTGAAACCCTCTACCGACATGAGGTTATACAAATTAATTCATAACCAACCAACATGAGAATATGACATGAGAATATCCAAATTACATCCCCCAATTTCATCTTTAAATCTAAGTTTAAACATGATTTGAATGATAGAATCGTAGAAAAGTTGTTGAAATAGGAGTTTTGGAGTTTAACCAAGCTTAGAAATGGAAGAAAAAACTCAAAAACTTGAACCCTAAACTCTAGGTCTCGAAGATGGTAAACAATCGCAAAAAAGGATTTAAATAACCCAGGCATCACTTACGCGATCACCAGGTCGTTTAAAAAACCATGTGTTGCTTACACGATACTTCGCATGTCGGCAGATGTCACATAACCAACCCTGTTATTGATTAAGTAACAGTTGCATACACAACATAAAAGTCACGTAAGGGACATCTCGGATACTCAGCTTGGTCGCTTAAGCGGGTGCACCAACTAAGTGGTGCATCAGTTGGAGACTTGGAGAATTCCAAGTCCCTGTAGACCCTTTGGGATTCATTCAGAATCTCATGAATGCAATCGGAATATTCTACTCTATAAAATTCGATGCTTCAGACTCAATAAAGATATCAAATTTTCAAAAAAAATATCATTTTCACAAAGTTGCCCCAAAACCGAATTTCAAAACTTTTCGAAGCAAGGGTCAAAATGAGATTTAGAAGCCTTCAAACCACACCAACCATGTTTCCAACAATAAATCGACATTCCACATATGATTGCATAGTCCGTTTTTCCATCTGATGCACAAATCAATAAATGTTTACCGAAGTCAACTATAAGGCTTTTTAAGCCTCCAAAAACAACAAACTCTCTCAAATCATACCTAAATACATTAAGAACCGTGTCAAACATCCCCACACCCCATAAGTACCACAGTGCAACCACAGGGATGGGAAAAATGGTCAAATTAAATTGAAATAAATATTTCACATAAATCACCAAAAAAAGTCAGGTTATTACATCATCCACCACTAAAAATCTAGTTCTTCCTCAAACTAAGGGAAATAGAAATACCGAAATCCCCAAAGAGCTAGGGGTAATTACTATGCATATCTGACTCGACCTCCTAAGTTGACTCATCTAAAGGCAGATGCCCCTGCTGGACCTTAACGTTAAGAATAACTCTATAATGCAATCGCTTGACATCCCCATCTAGAATGGAGACAAGCTCCCCAACAAAAGACAACTACTCATCTAACTAAAACTCAATCCCAATGAATGACATGAGACTGATCTGGAATATAAAGACGAAGCATAGAAGCATGAAACTCTTGATGAACAATTGATAAATCTGGGGGCAAAACCAACTCATAAGTCACATCACCAATAGTTCGAAGAATCTTGAATAGCCCAAATACCTGGGGCTAAGTTTTCCCCTCTCCCCAAACCTCATCATGCCTTTCATTAGTAAATATAAAGAAAGACATAATCACTAACACTGAATCTCAAGGAATGAAATATACGATCTGCATAGCACTTCTACCTACTTTGAGCTGCTCGTAATCTATCTTGAATGACCCAAACTTAATCCATAGACTCATGAAGCAAGTTCGTACCTTGAGGTCCAATATCTGAAACATCAACAATTAACTAGAGAATGACAATGCCTATGATACAAAACCTTAAATAGAGCCATCTCAATAGTAGAATGGTAGCTATTATTATACAAAAACTCTGCTAATGCTAGCTATTGATCCCATAAGTTTATCACACAAGCACGACACATATCCTCCAAAACCTTAATAGTCCTCTATGACTAACCGTCAGTCTAGGCATGGAAAGCTATACTATGATCAACTTGGGTACCCAACTCCTCATAAAAAGTCTTCCAAAAGTGAGATATGAACACTAAACCGTGATTTGAGATGATAGACACCAGCACCCATAAAGGCAAACTAACTCTCGAATATAGATACAGGCCAAACCTCTCAGCATTGATGGAAACCTAAACTGAAATGAAATGGGAAAATTTGGTCAACTGATCAACGGTTACCTAAACACTATTAGAACCATGAGAAGTAAGAGGTAACCTAGTCAAGAAGTCTATAGTGATCTGCTCCAATTTCCACTTAGGAATGGGTAACTCTAAGCCAATCCACCAGTTCTCAAATGCCCAACCTTCACCAGCTTGCAACATAAGCATCCAGATACAAAATTTGTTATTTCCATTTTCATACAACCCCATTAATAATGCTACCTCAAATCAAGATACATCTTAGTCACTCTTGGATGGATGGAATACCTAGAATAATGGTCTTCCTCCAAAATCAATTTAATCCAATCTCCCACTCCCGGTACACAAAATTAGCCTCTAATCCTTAAAACACCATCTGAATCAAGTGAGGCTTCCTTAGCCTCACCAATCAACACCTTATCCCGAATCAATCTCAATCTAACATTATCAAACAAATGAACAAAAATCTTCTCCATCATAGAATACTTAGCCTCCATGAATGACAAACCACACCTAGGTGTAAAAATATCAAGCCTAACTATTTGATTAGCCAAAGATTGAACATCTAAGGCTAAAGTTCTCTCTTGAGTCAAAAGATGTGCCAAGATACCCATGCTAGTTGACCTCTAGCTTAAGGAATCTACAACCATATTAGCATTGCTCGGGTGATAAAGAATAGTCAAGTTATAATCTTTAAGTAATTTAAGACAATGACTTTTCCTCATATGAATATTTCTATGGGTAAAGAAATACCAAAGGCTACAATGATCTGAGAAAATCTCATAATGAACTCTATAAAAGTAGTGTGTGCACAACTCCAAATCATGGGTAGGGCAATTCCTCTCATGGGAAGAGCAATTCCTCTCATGGGCCTTAAACTGACAAAAATCATAACAATCACCTTACCCTCCTGCAATAACATAACCCATAAACCAAGACCATAAGCATCATAAAAGATAGTAAAACCCATACCCTTCTAAGGCAAAGTCAAGATAGGAGAGAAAGTCAATAAATCCTTAATCTTTTGAATGTTCACCTCACAAATATCAAATTATTGAAAGGACATCTTTTTCTTAGTCAACTTGGTCAACAGTGTTGCAATTGATGAAAAACCCTTAACAAAAGCGCTGGTAGAAACCTGCTAAACCTATAAAACTCTAAATTTTGGTAGGAGAAGTAAGCCTAGCTCAATCACAAACCACTGCAGCTAATCAACCATAACACAAGAAAGAGACAAACTCTAACCAAAAATTACACTTAGAGAACTTAGCATAAAACTTCTCATCCCTCGATATCTAAACCACAATCCACAAATGCTCTTCATGATCGACCTAACTCTTGGAATAGAAAAAGATATAATATCTTTAAATACAATAACAAAGGAGTTGAGATATGATCGAAATACCCAATTCATCAACTTCATAAATATGGCTGGGGTATTGGTCAACCAAAAGGACATGATCAAGAACTCGTAATGACTGTACCAAGTTCCAAAAGCTATCTTCAGAATATCCAAAGCTCTAATCCTCAATTGGTGATACCTGAACCTTAAATCAATCTTCAAAAACACCAAAGCACCTTAAAGCTAGTCAAACAAATCATCAATACAAGGAAGAGGATATTATTCGTAACCTTTACCTTGTTCAACTATCTATTATCAATAGACATATGCATCGACCCATTCTTTTTCTTCACAACCATGACAGGCACATCCCATGGTAATATGCTAAGTCAGATAAATCCCTTATCCAACAACTTCTACAATTGATCCTTTAATTTCTTCAACTTGACTGGAGCTATTCTATAAGAAGTAATATAAATAGGCTTAATGTACAACTCAACATCAATATAAAAGTACATATCTCGATCCAAAGCATTATAGGAAAATCTGTATGCAAAACATCTATGAATTCACGGATAATACGAATAAAATCGAAAAAGCAGGTAAAGCAATACTAATATAATAAATATGAGGCAAATAAGACAAGCATCCCTTCTCAACCAAGTGAAGAGCCTAAATAAAGGATATAACTCTTTTGGGACCAAATGAATTAAACCCTTCTAATGTATCCTTAGAACATACAATGAATCTAAAGTTATGATCTTCGCATAACAATCTAGGACAACATGATAAGGTGATAACCAGTCCATAGCCAAGATGACATCAACAACTACTATATCTAGAAAAATCAAATATAGCTAGCTCTCAAACCCAGTAAAAGTCAACACACAAGATTAGTAAACCTGATCCACCACTAAAAAGTCTCCTACAAGGGTAGATACATGAATAGGCACCTCAAAAGGTTTACAAGAAAAGTCAAAACCCGAATGAATATACACAAACATAGGAGAAAGTCAACCCTAGATTAAATAATAAAAATGCAAATCTAAAATAATAGGGGTGATACATGTGATGACAACATCAGAGGCCTCTATATTTAGCCTAGTAGGTATAATATTGCACTAACCATATCCACCACAAAATTGGATGGTCTCTCGACAACTACCATACACACCATAAACTCTACCTCTCATACTTCTAGAAGAATCTCTACTCTTTACAGCTAAAATAGGAGTAGATCTATACACATAATAGGGAAAATGCTTGGCCACATGGCTGAATCTTGAAGAACACCACCTAAAATTTGCAATGTCTTTTTGCATGGGTCTACCATGATACTGTAATATCCCGAGAATCCTAACCGATAATAGAGCCATGATTCAAGATCATGTTAAATAAATATTAGTTATTTGGTAGTTTTATGATCAAGTTTGATGTGTATTAAGGCCTTAAATACGTCCTATCTATTTGACGAATCAAAATATCCCTTACCAATTGAATTCTTGAGAAGGACATTGCCATAGTCAATTTCAAATGAGCATATCTACAATTATACAAAGAATTTTTGGTCTCATAACCTACCAAAAAAATATATAATTGAAATTATCTTTCCAACGATACAAATTTTGCCAAAATTCAATATTGGAGTAAGAAGTTATGGCCATTTTACTGAGAGCTATCAGAGTTGTCCAAGAGTGACGAACAAGCTGATGGACCGTCATGTTAGTGACGACCCAACACTTTGGCCATAAAAACTGAAGAAATGAGGGCCTTTTATGGAACAAAAGTGACGGTGGAAGTGATGGTTATTCACCAGAGTGACGGTCCATCACTCTGACTATCAGAATTGTTTGAGACAGCGCTGAAGCACCATTTTAAAGGGATTTTTGGGTCATTTTTCACCCTATTTAATACCCAATCACCCCAAATCAAAGCTTATAATTTCTCCTTCATCCATAACATCAAATTAGGGTTTATTTCCAAGATCAAAACCCTTATTTTTTCTTTAATAAAAATAAAAAAAATTCAAGAGAAGTCAAGAAATCAAGAATCTCTCCAAGAACCTTCAAGAAAGAAGTTTCCCCAAGGTATGTAGATGTTGATTCTTTGGTCCCTTTCATCAAAGAAGCTCAAGTACCCTTTTCTAAATCTCCAAGATTTATATGTATAAATTTTTAATGATTTTTGAGTTGTGATTCATGTTTGTCTACAAGAATCAAGTCTTGGCCTTAGTATGTGGTATTTGTGTGGTAAATGGATTATGTACTTGTTTTTTGTGTTGAATGATCTCCAATATGGGATATTTATGTGGTTACTATGAATATATAATAATATTTGAGTTGTAAACACATAAATTTGGTTGTTCATGAGTAGTAGTTGGGTTATTATACTTATACCTAAGTTGTGCATGTGAGGTGTTCGATAAAATGTCTAAGAGACTAGAAATCAAGCATTTATGTGTTATGGTTGTTGATGAAATGTTCGTGAAGCTAGGTTGATGGACGTATGGCATGCTATTATATGCACTCCCCTCCATGTATAAGACTTTGAGAACTATGAGTGTCACGAAATGCCCTAATTAATAAATTGTACCATGATAGTGTGAAATCCCCAAATAAGTGTGAATCTATGCTTGTCTAGTGTTTATTGAAGGACTTTAGTGAGCAAGTAGAGATGTGATAGTAGTAAATTTCCCAATTATGTGCCATTTGACATATGCTAAGTTTTTAATACATGCCAAGAGGTTAGCAAGTAAGTTATGACATAATAGTATGAAGTTTCCCTAAGCCATATGATACCCAAACATATGTCAAGACTGATATAGGTATGAAATAGTTGAGGTAAAAACCTTGTTGAATTAAGTATGATCTAATAGCATGTTTTCCCTATGTTATCATATGATTATTATTCTGAGATCCTTAAAGAGACCCTTTTGTGATTATGATGATGAATAGATGATCGTGATGATGTAAGAATGATTATGTTTTACTTTTATGTTATCGAGTCCTGGGTGTATTTATACCCGACAATAGAGCTGTTGTCTAGAGCCCGTGTTAGTTTCTCAATAATTCCAATCGAGCCACAATTCTCAAAACTCAATGAATGACAGAACTCTGTATCCTTAGACAAGTGTAAAACATAAGAAAACTCAGTAATATCAGAAATCTCTGTAATCACTGTATCGCTAGTAATCTAGCCCCAGTCCTATAAATCAGCTCAGATCTAATAGTATTCAAATGATTCAATTCTAATCTCCAAAGTGATTTGACTAATATAATCAAGCTCTGTATTGTCAGTAAGATACCATAATTCGATAACTTTTTCCATCAGATACGAAACTAAGTAATCTCAGCGTAACTTAGTCAGATCTCTTGAGAAACATGATCAGTATCAGATTCAGCTCAGTCTAAGTTCAGTTAAGAATCAGATTAGTATCTTTTAGTAGGGGGTAGGACTCAGCACCGAGTTAGCTCAAGGATGGGAACTCACCTACTAATAGAGGGTGTGATTCTTAGAAGCAATCCTTGCGCTCCCGAAATACATAGCCAGCGTAGGTCGAGACATCATACATACTAGTTGAGGGTAGATGAGGTGGTTTGACCTGGTAGATATGGGCTCCACCATTCTTGTTTGAGTACCTGATAGATGCGGGTCATATAAAGTTGTCTTTACCGATTGTGCGGTACTGACACCCTTCCAACTGGGGCACAGGTTGGACCCCGACTTAGCTAGGCGGGGCATGTCAGTTGGAAGACTACTTCCCATAATCTCAGTTTCAGAATCAGTCTCAGACATCAAGAAAGAGTTTAGTTCAGTGTACAGAATGCAAGGCTGTTAGATACAGGCCATCAAGTATGATTATTTGCAAATTCAAAGATACGCTACTAGATATGCCAATCTCAAAATCAATTATAAGATCTCAAAATCAGTTTTCAGATCTTAAAATCAGTTATCAAGTAGTATTATTATCCACAGATTCAGAGACTACCTGCTAGATAGGGTTGATCTCAGTTTCAGTCAATCATTTTTATTATTAGCAGATTTGAAGACAACCTGTTAGATAGGGTTGCTATAAGTTTCAGAAGCTTTATATACTTGTAATCTCAGTATATCCATAAATTTAAAAATTTCAGTATATTCAGTATCAGTTACCAGAGTTATTCCAAGTATGCTTAGTGACAGTATGCGCAGTATGTTCAGTAATTACAAATTTTTTATGTATGCTAATCCAGCTTTTACATATTACTCAGTTAAGTTATGTTCATGCATAAGCCTTTGCATTTAGCCTTACCTTGTCTACATAATCGGTATATTTTTGAACTGACGCATTTGCACTATGGTATTTTATTTGACACCATAGGTTCAGAGGCAAAGGATTCAGAGTATCCCAATCAGTTCATTCTCAGTCAGCAGCAGTACCACTGAGTCCTCTTCTTTCGAGGAAGAATCTCAATAAACTATTATTGTATCAGTTTTTTTTATATTTTCAGTTGATGGAGTTAGTTGGGGACAAGTCCTATCAACTCCACAGTTCAGACAGTTTAAAGGCTTGTCAAACGGATGTTGATGTATTAGCTTTCAGTTTTTAGTTTTGAGTATATACAGATGTATTGAACCTTATGGCCAGTTTTCGCATTTATTTCAGATATTATGCGGTGCACAGGTACAAATATCAGTAAAGGGTTAGCTTGTGGTCCTTCAAGTCGATAAGAACCGTGTGACATCTCGGGATAGGATCTCGAGGTGTTACAGATACCTAGAACAACCTTTAGAATCTCTACCTCGAAGAGTGTGACCACTAAAATTACCCAAATAGTGTACCTTCTTGGCGCCTCCCTGAGATGCTCAAAGAATAGCCTTAGTCATTTTACAATGATCCATAATACTCTAAAATAATGACCCAACACTACCATCTAAGTATTAGCAAGATGCAGAAAAACATTCAACCCCTTCACAAACTTCTGAATCTTCTTAAACTCCATGGCAATACTAGTATGAAAATATCTAGACAAGGCATGGAATAATGCGTCATAGTCTGCAACAGTCATAGAGCACTACTCCAAATGATCAAAGCCATCTCACATATCATCACTTGAACTAAAAAGCAGAAACCTATCCAAGAAGGCCTCCATAAATGAATCCCATGTTATCTCTGGAAAACCAAGAGATTGGCAACCAATAAGTGACCTCCATTAATTTATAGTTGTATCTCTTAATTGATAAGTAGCATTAGCAGCCCCATACAACTCAAGAAAACTAAGGTTATACAACTTCTCATGGCAATCCATCAAGAACTCATAGGCATCCTCTCCTATAACACTACTAAACCTAGGAGGATCCAAATGACTGAACCTCTCAAACCTCTTCTGATCCTCAAAAGACATAGCTATACTTGCGATAATAGGATTCATAGTAACAGGCTAGATGAGAGCCCATCTGGGGAGGCATCATTGAAGAAGGCTTAACTCTAGATCTTGAAACACTATACTTTGATACAGGCACTAAAAGAGGAACCATACTCAGAGTCTATAGAGTATAATAAGCATATATCAGTACAATTTGGAGGATCTATACTCATAACTGAGGGAACAACCTTAGAAGATTTTGGCATAGATGGAGCTACCATACTCGGAGCTGGAGGAATACAAAGTTCACTCAAAGGAGAACCCTTCAAAGTTAACAAGAAAACCAATAACTCCTCCATGACTAGGGTAGAAGAACTTAGTGGAATTAGAGTATGACCTATATCTTCAATATGCCCATCTCAAGGCTCAGGGGAGAGCCCAGTACTATCTCTATATGGGGCATATCCTTGTATCCACCCTCTACATTGAGTCTGACCATGACTCGCAACTTTTCCTCAAGAATGGGCTCTTTGCTTAGATAATTGATCTGAATCTATATCCTTGCTTGATCTAGTCCTCACTATCTACGTAGAAAAGAGTGAAATATGACATAGAACATAAGGTATGATAGATATAACAATATAGAATAAAATAAGGAAAGTTTTCTAAAACATCTATAGCCTCTCAAAGATAGATATGACTATCAACATACTAATTTGCGTGACTCTATTAGACACCCTCTTCTTTCATTATTGAGACCAAGTTATCATGACCTGAAAAATAGGGGTCATGACAGCACTTTTCATATTAAGCCTTGACAAGTAAGCATATCATCCAAACTGATATGAAATAAAAGAGAAAATACCCAAAATCAAGGTAAGGCTTCTAGAGTGAAACTAAACCATACAATATAGTAATAGAAGAAATACATAAGCAAACATTGCATAAGAATACCCCAAAACCTGACGTCCTAGTGTAAGAACTAGCTAGTACAACTCGAGGTCAAAAATACAAAAGATATCCAAATAAGAACAAAACTCTATCTTTGAATACAAGTAAGACATAGTCTAGATAAGAAAAAGGTAGAAGTCAACTCTAAATGCATATATTAATCATCACCTCAAAAGGGCTCTGAGTATCACTTGAGTTAACTGCCTTAAGGTGCACTCATACTTGATCTTCACTGAAAAGGCATAGTCGGGGTGAGTACAATCCACTTATAATTAGTAGGTATCATAGACCAATTGAGTAATGTAGAAGATAAATCATGTAACACAAACTATGGGAACATCACATACAATGAGCAAATTTCCCAAATGGTAGCCCACAACATCTCTATTAACAGTTTTAATATACCCATATAAGAAATACAGGTAGAGAAAAAAAGAATGAACATATACATACATCAACTACAGGTATTGAAAGATAGAACAAATGGTTAGGTATCCAATCAAAGACAAAAATACAATCACCATATAAGCATAATATATAAATTGCAATAAAGATGATAATAGTGATGGTGATGATGATGATGATGCATGAGGTCATCGCACAACCTCCGTGAACATCTATCAAGCTCTATTTCCAGGTAGAAATTAGGGGAGGTTCATCAACCCATACCTACTGAGATCCACTCTAAGGTAAGACCCATGAGGGGTTCTTAAACCCATATACAACCAATATCCAACAATAATATTCATATCTCTACTATAATACATATATCGATAGAGGGTTTAAAAGATATCTTATTTTGTATTTAGAAAAGCAGTATTTCCACTATTTCCATGGTGGCATAAATATTTCATGAATGAATATTGTATGAGAATGTAATACTCAAAACCAACGAACATGATAATATCTAATATACCAACCAAGTGAGCTAAAAATCCACTCAAATCAACCAACCATCCATTATACAATATAATCCAGAAACCATCAAGTGAAATATTCAACATAATGTCACAAATACTACGTAAATCCCAAAATCTAGTTTTTTTCGAACCAAAAATAGTTAAACCAAACATCCATTTATTAATACTAGGTTACAATATCGTATAATACCCCACATTGTCACGTATAGCAAATAACATATCAAGATCACCAAATATTATCCACATAGGCCCCACATGAAAAAATAAGTCACCTAAGATATTTTTTGTGATACAACTCCATACCCATAACATGATTTTACATTATTATTAACTACCAAACCTAGTCAAATAAAATTTAAGCCATAACCTTCCTCAAATATAAAAAATTAAACCCAAAAGCCTCTAATCCAGAGCTTTTCCCCTCATGCACAAACCCAAAATAAACTAAAACATATAAATATAGAATCTATGCTTAAATAAGAAGCCAATGACACCTATATTGTTCATTTTAAAATCGAGGTCAAAATGGACCCTTGAAATAAGTTTTTCATAAAAAAAGGGTTAAACAAGAATTTTTATCCAAAAAAATATTCCCAAAAATTAAAGGAACTCATTGGAGAAAAATCAAGTGAAAATGAGTTCAAATTAGGGTTTTGAATCAAAGAATACTATTTTTATGCCTTTCGGCCAAAATCCCCAAATTTCATTTTTAATTATAAGTTTAAATAAGATTTGAATGATAAAGTAAAATAAAAGTTATTGAAATAGGAGTTTTGAAGTTTATCCAAGCTTAGAAATGGAAGAAAATGCTCAAAAACTCGAAACCCAAGCTCCAAGCCTCAAATAAGGTGAAAAATCACCAAAAAAGAGTATTTAAATAACCCAAGCATCACTTATGCGGTTGCCAAGTTGCTTAAGTGACCAGGTTTTGCCTAAGAGATACTTTGCCTATCGGTAGGTGTCGCGTAAGTGACCTTGTTGTCACTTAAGTGACAGTTGTGTATGCGATACAGAACTTGCATAAGAGATATCTCGACTGCTCATTTAGGTTACTAAAGTGACCAAAATATCGCTTAAATGGGTGCACCAGATGAGTAGCGCACCAGCTAGAGACTTGGAGAATCTGCGGACTCTTAGGATTTATCTAGAATCCCAAGAATACAAATGGACTATAGTACCCTTTCAAATTTGATGCTCCAGATTTAATGGCGATATTAAATTTTTGAATAAACGCCTTTTTCACAATGTTGACCCTCGAAACATAATTTCACAACCTTCCAAACCAAGGGTCTATATGAGACTTAAAATCCATAAAACCATAACAACTAAGTTACCAACCTAAAATCAATGTTTCAAATAGTAAAACCTGTTTGTCCATCTGATACATAGATTAATAAATTTGACCAAAGTCATCTATAAGGATTTTCAAGCCATCAAAAATCATAAACTCACACAAATCACATTGAAATATATTGGAAACCATGCCAAACATCCTCACACCCAAAAAATAACACAATGCAACCACCAAGAGGGATAGAATTATCAAATTAGAATAAATAAATATTTCACACAAATCACCAAAAAGTTAGGTTATTATACCCTACACTCATATTCCCTTATTATCTTCTCTTCATTCTTAACCGCTTTTAATAAAAATAACATGGTTCACTTCACTATATTACCCTTTTTGTTCTACTTATTAGTTGGGTGAATTAACTGCGATAATAACTAACTCCAATTTTTCATGTCTTTCTTTTTACCACACTTTTGAACCCATTGATCATTTATGTGGTCTAGCATTACTTGAGTTGATCTAGTTTTCTCTTTCTATCCGTACTACTTCATCTAACTTTCCTCTATGTCTAGAAGCCCTAGAATTTATTTAAGATACATACATTTGTTACATATTTCATCCATATCTTATTACCATTAATGCATCAATATAATGTACAATAATATGACTTTTTAAACCAACCAAATTATAATGTGACCCTCTATCCAACTATGTACCAGAAGGCCTAATGCATGAGACTCCTGATATTACTATAAATGTTAAATAAAATATGCTACAATGGAGAAGGGTGAGATGACCCACACACTCAAAGAATATTCTGATGTCATGTTCACCCCTGGTGTGTCTTAAAACTGCCCTCATGAACCCTGACCTTTGAAATCTCATGTTTTGAGTGAATGAGTCTATTAGACTGTTTTTAAATAAAATAGGTGATCTAGGGAAATAATAAAAAAGAGGGTTTCTAAAAATCCCTTGAGTTATCTACTTCCTTAGCGGTTATGGTTATCACTGTGAAAGTAGTAAGAGGGGGGGTGAATTGCTCTTTTTTCAACCAGGCATTCAACTAACTTCGACGGACAGTCGACTATTGATTGCAGTAATAAACACTTCAGAAAATAAAGTGTTGAAGGCAAATAACACCAAATATTTTATAATGGTTGGGACCACTAATAATTCTTACTCTAGTCCCCTTGGGTTGCAAGGGATTCTAATAGTTCTTTGTGAATCAAAACAAAGTACAAGATTGAGTTGAGATTTATTGGCTATGACTCACAGTTTCTTTCTTTCTCACTTTGATATAATGCTTTAAAAAATATGTGTTTCTCTCTTCTTTTTTAAGTACACAGTAAACCTTTAGAGAATACACTGCTTGAATAGTGAAAAGAACTAGAGAAAATTGAGACAAGTGTATTTCTCTTCCTTTGACTTCCAATTCTTATAGAGTAGTGATTGGATTACTACTAGCTATTGGAAGCTAAAAGGCAACCCAAAAGTTTTTTCTTCTTAGTAAAATATATAATGGATGTTCAATTTCCAAGAATAAGTACAGACTAAAAGAAAAATATATCTAACTAATTACAATCTATACAAAGGAGAGAGACATAAGAATTCCATGATTTAAGTAATACATTTGATGCAACAAATCTTTTTCGTTTCCTAGATTGCCTCTTGATAATCTGGCACAAAGTCTTTTTCTTCAATCCACTAAATGTAGAAAATCTTCCTTCTTTCATGGAATACCACTTGATAATTTGGAATATATTTTTCTTCCTTTTCGAGTGTTAATGTTAATTTTGTCGAAATTCACCTCTTTCTAATTTCCTACACCTCAGTCACAAAGTTATTTATAAAAACTTAACCTTATCAATCTCTTCTTTTTGTATAGATGACAACAACAAGAAAGCAAATAACTTCCCCGATAGAATCCTCCTGAGTCATTCGCATTTGCTCCCTCTAAATGGCTAAATATATATGCTATATATCTCCTGCAAAGAAGAAAGAGGATTACATACTATTCTCCCCTTTTGACATCAATCAAAAAGGAAGAAGTACAAATATATAAAACCATGGACCATATAGCATCAAAAATATATTTATAAGTTTATACCCATTTAGAGTCCCAATACTAACATAAGGTAAATAGAGTCCATAAATATCAATTAACACCAAGAAATGGCAAGAGAAAAAATAAGCTAGTGTCTAAGAGGTGGTGTCCTTCAAGTTAGTGAACTGAGCTTTAATGGTAGTAGTGAGAGAATCAGTTTTTCCTTGAATCTTGGCTGCAAGTTTTGTTACCTCCTTGATGACTTGATTCAACTTGACACGAAGATGAGCAACATCTACTCCAGTCTCTTTGCTTGTATCCTTAATCTTATCCAGCTGAAAGTGAGTAGCTTATAGAAGATCTTTCATAGTGTCAATATTAGTATCAATTTATAGTAGGTGCAACTCCACACCCACAAATACAGTACTAGAGGGATTAGGAAGAGGAGTGAAGTGCATATTGTGAGAGAAAAGAGTCCCAATAGAGCAGCTTTTATATTTTTAAACCCTCATTATCAACTAGAATATACCCCATACTAGCAAAGGTCATAGAATTATAGTATTGTTTAACCAATATAGAATAGGAAAACACTGAGGGGTACATCATAGGATTCTAAAATATGGGTAATGACCATCCCATAAGGATGATTTAATGGATAAAGAGAAGCCTCAATAAGGTAATTAAGAATGAAGGATGAGAGATTAATTTTAAATTGAGATGCTATGCAAAAAGTGAATAGAATATCATGCTAAGAGAAAGTAGAGAGAGCTCTTGCTCGAGGAAAAAGAGTAGTCACCACAATATGAGAAATCATACGAACTTCAAAGAATACATGTTAAGGACCAAGAGCAAGGGAAAGTGAATCATAGTTGTCTAAAGAAATAACATGCTTAGCATCTTTAAATGAAACATCAAAGTAAGATGACAAAAAGCTTTTAGAGGAAGTAAAGAATCTAGAACAGTCAATATAAATTATAGCTTCAAACATAACACAATCAAGAAATATGTATTTCTCCATAACAAGGGTTTCAAACTCACCAAAATTGATAGAATGAAAATTTACATAAAACACCCGAATAAGAGGCTTAAAAGCACGCTTAGGAGTGGAGGAAAAAAATTTCCCAGCCTTGGAATTCAAATAGAGATTGTAAAGGGAAATATAGAGATGTAAGAAGGTCTAAATAAACAATCCTACCCTAAACAAGAGATAATCCCTTTATAGAGTGAAAGAGAGTTTCATTCATGAGTCTTCAAAAATTAGTTTTGACATTTTGAGAACTATTAAAATTGAACTTCACTTTTATTTTAGAACTCCTAGAGTCAACAAGGATAAGGGGAAACTTACCAGAGTGAGACAAGTCAGAAAACGCTTGAGGAAGGTTTTGATTAGAGAAATTAGAGTTGAAAGGGACTGGGGAAAGAGACTTTCCCTTTGGCTTTCCTTTAGCATGAGAAATTTTCCAATTACCTAGAGTTGATATCATGGAATTTTTCACCATTGATCTTTATATAAGATAAGGAGAAAGAAAAAGAAGGTAATTAAGTATATATAGAGAGAAATAGAAGTGAATTGATGAAATAAGTGACTAAAAATTTTCCATGGAAATGAGAAAGGCCCCATAATTACTTTACATAGAACTTAGAATAGCCGTCGAGAAAGGAAAGAAATCAATGGATTACTACATCAATCAAATCAACATTAATGAAAAGCCACTTTCACATGCAAAAATGTATATTAGATATGGAAGTGTATTTTTCAAAAAGCTTTTTCCATAGTGCCAAGAGATTTTCTACAAGCACAAAATCTTTCTTCTATATTTTAAAAAATTTGTAGTGAAAATCAGTGCTAACAAAAGATAATTCAATGTAGCCTTTTAACAAAAATCTCTAATAAAACAATGATTAATATTAATATGTTTTTCTCTGGAATGATGCACAAGATTTTTAGATAGACAAATAGTATTGGAATTATCACAGAAAATTTTCATAAGTTAAAAAGATAAATCATAATAACGTAGTTGATGATTTGTCCAAAGAATTTGAGCTCACAATAACCTAATAGTAGTACACTCAAATTAAGTAGTAGATAGAGAGACACAATTCTGCATGAGATAAGAGATTTTCCATGAATTGACAAGTTCCTCTAGTGCCTTTTCTACAAACTTAGTCACCTGCATAATCTGCATTTGTGAAATCTTTTAAAACAATCAAACATAGGATATCATAAGTCTTAGGGGTTGGAAAACAATATATCTAATAATGTATTTTACAATAGTCAGGAGAGCTTCTTTAGGAGTAGACTGAAACTTGGTAAATTTGCAAACACTGAAAAGGATATCAAGTCAACTAGCTATAAGATATAAGAGAGAACCAATGAAACCTCGGTAGTTGGTTTCATCGACATTTTTATCATTATTGCTTGATTCAAGCATATATGCAGAACTCATAAGAGTACTTACCTTGGGAGATAAACTAGACTTTAGAAGACTGATGGATTTATGATCCCAAAAAGAATGTTAACTCTCTTATTTTAAATATACTTTGCATTAGTTAAAAAAAGTCCTTGCAGAAACTAGCATTAGAACTTCCATAAATAATATCATCAATATAAATTTGGATAATCAAATTTACAAAAGGAGTTTTATTATGTCAGTTTTTCCTTCTAATAAGTCATGTTCAATTAGAAAATTTCTCAGTCTATCATGCCAAGCTCGAGGATCTTGTATTAAACCATAGAGAGCTTCTGAGAATTTAAACATACGACATGGAAGATTAGAATTTTTGAAACCAGGGGTTGTTTTAAATTTTTTTTTATCAATGAAACCTTTAAAAACACTTTTCACATTTATTTGAAATAACTTAGAACCTTTGTAAATTGTATAGAAAAGTAAAATTTGAAATATTCTAGCCTTTCAACTGGTACAAAAGTTTCATCATAGTCAACTCCCTCTTATTCTGAGTGGCCTGGAGCCAGTTTTACCTGATTCATCCATTTTATTTTTGTAAACCCATTTGGTTTCAATCATTTAGGCATTTTATGGTTTTGGTCTTTGAGACTTGAGCTCTTTTTCCATTGCTTTGTCTCCACTATAATCTTCTAAGGCCTTATTCACTTTCTTTGGTTCAAGTGGTGGTATGAAGGTGTATTTGCATTTCTTTTACTAGAAGCCCTTATATTCATTCCTTCATTTTGATCACCAACAATGAACTTCTTTGGGTGATCATGTTCAGTTATCCATTGATTTTGAATTGCTTCGAGTTCAAATTGATCATTAGAGGCAATAATTGGCTGATTAGTCTCAATGATAGTTGACTTAGTAGTTAAATTAGCTTTATTGGATGTTGAGTTATTTTATTTTTCCTATTTAATCTCATTATATATAGTACTAACATTCCTCACAGCATGGTTAGTATTATCAAAGATAACATGCACAAATTCTTCAATGCATAGAGTGTATTTAATAAAAATTCTTAAAGATATACTAGAGTTGGAGTATCCCATAAAAATACCTTCATTACTTCATGGATCGGTCTCACAAATGTTATCCTTCCCATTTTTATGAATAAGGCATTTGGATCTGAATTAATAAGAGTGCCCAGTGTTGTGTCTTTTGATATTTCAGAGTTGGTAAAATTTTTTAAGAAAATTGGTGTGATGAGGCACAATTTTTTTTGCATATGGAGTTATCTCCAAAGCCTTTATCAAAATCAATTACTATTTAAATAAACTTTTTCCCCCTGTGATTTGAACATCATTGTCAAGATGCCATTTCCTTTTAGATTTTGAGTGGGGTTCCTGCAAAACAATTGTAATACTTATTGCTAGGAACCCAAGTATTTTTGGGTCTCTCATGTTAGTTCTTATATTTGTTGAATAAGTTTTGAGTTTCCAAATCCATTTGTCACGGTTTCTTGATCAAAATCTGCAGTTATCATATTTGTGACCAGGCTAACCACCGTGATATCTAACAAATTTTATAGTTTAGAACATTTATTACAAGAGTTGGTTTTTACTTGGCTAGATTTTTCAATTGCAATGAAATAATAGTCTCCAATGTTGTTGTTATCATGGTCATTCTTTATCGTCCCAACAACTAAAGGACTTTTAATTTTCTTTATTTTTATTGTTCTCACATAGGTAGCTTTTGATTTGTTCCATATTTCTTTAGCAGTTTTACAAATGGATAATTTCTTGTATTCTTCTTCACTAAGATTACAATGAAACAAATAGATTTCTCTAGTATTTTTTTGCATAATATCCAACTGCTTTTTTCGTTGTCAAATGTGACAGTCTTTTTTTCAAACTTCTTTGTATTATTTTTTTGAAATAGGTCTTGTCCCATTTTAATAACTAGCCAGTCTTTATAATCCATTGATTGAACATAAGTCTTTAGTTTTTCCATCCACTAAGTATAGTATAGACTGTTAAAAAAGGGTGGTCGACTTATTCAAAGTCCCTTTTGAAATATGACTTTAGTAATTTGATACCTTGAATAAATATTTACTCACTTTCTGTTAAGCAAAAATGAAGATGTGAGATGAGGCTCTAATATCAATTTAAAGTAGTAAGTGGGAAGTGAATTGCTCTTTTTTTACGAGAGAGTACGCTTCTTTTGACAGATAGTCAACTATTGATTACAATAATAAAAAATTCAAAAAATAAAGTATTGAAGATAAATACTATCGGATATTTTATACCGATTGGGACCTTCTAATAGGTCTTACTCCAGTTTCCTTGGGTTGAAAGGGATTCTATTTGTTCTTTGATAATCAAATCAAAGTACACGATTGAGTCAAGTTTATTTGGAAATAACTCAAACTTTCATTCTTTATTTTTAAGTTTGATACAATGCTTGACAAACTATGTGTTTCTCTTCTCTGATTTTAAATACACAGTAAAACTTAAAAGAATACAATGCTTGAATAACGTAGAGCAAAGAACTAGAGAAGGTTTAGAGAAATGTATGTCTCTTTCTTTGACTTTCAATGCTTATATAGTGGTGATTAGACTACTACTATCCATTGGAAGATATGTGGAAAATCAAAAGATTTTTTACTTAGAAAAATGAATAAGGGATATTCAATTTCAAAGAATATGTTCATACTAAAACGAAAATAAATCTAACTAATTAAAATCTATGCATAGGAGAGAGACGTGTGAATCTTATGATTTAAGCAATCCATTTAAGGCAACAAATCTTTTTCCTTTCCTAGATTGCCTCTTGATAATCAGTCACAAAGTCTTTTTCTCCTATCCATTTAATGTAGCAAATCTTCCTCCTTTCATGCAATACCTCTTTATAATTTGGAATATTTATTATTCCTTTATGAGTGTTATTGATGATTTTTTATGTTCCACTTTTTCCTAATTTCCTGCACATATGTCACAAAGTCATTTATGAAAACTTAACCTTATGACGTTATAGTTATTAACTAACTATTATAGCAGTCGGCAGTAGTCCAACCCAATTTTTGTTGGGACTTTGGTCTAATCACCTTCGGGACTCGTTTTTTCTTTTTACTTTAATTTTCCCCCACCTAATTCGAGAGTATTAATTATTGTAAATTATTTTTGGGTCATTTTCACTCATAATGATGGTTTGGGTCATTATAGTGTTACTGAGTGAGGCCCAACTTATTATCATAGGCCTTATTTGTGAATTAAATTATCTTTTCATATTGATAGTACCGTTGATAGGCTTGAAATAATATAACCAATGTCTTATATGACTATTCATTCTAGTGGTGCTGAGAAAGGGATGGTATATGAACAACTGACATATTGAGTTAATTTTGAGCTCACTTTTACATATGTTAAATGGATTTTCATTTTGATACTAATTTTTCCTGAGCATTACATCCTTATTTTGTACATACGTAGTCTTGAGACATTGGTACCACTGAGTAACACTGACTTTGAAATAAAATAAGACACTTTTAAAATAGCTAGACTGATAAATATACTGGTCGGGCTAATTGAGATATGGGAAATACTTTATAAAACACTTGATTAGTGAATATTAGTCAAATAAGTGGATTGAGATATGATATTGTGATTTGAGAAAGTATACAGGTTGCGAACCTCTCACGAGTCCTATCTTGGCAATGCTAAGGCTCAGTAGGTGTATATAGAAAGTCATACAGTGACTTTAAACCATTCATCTTTATCCCATCATCACTACATTGAATTGCATCATTTGTATTCAATTGCTTTATTTTCCTTAATATGGATTGATATTGTCATTGAGAGTTCACTTTTGTAGTTAATTATCATGACTGAACCTTATTTGTGATATTGTGCATTGAGCATTCATTTTACTTCATTACATCATCTTATATTATCTTTTATTAACACTGGTGGCTGATAAGTTATGAGATGTAGGGCATGGCTATGTCTTGATCTGAGAGATTGTTGTGTCTCAATGGAGTAGCCAATGGAGTTGATTTTTGCCTTAATGCTAAATCGGGAGGTTCATGAGAGGCAACCCATTGACATGTTGGCAAAGTATGAGAACCCAACATAGACACATTATACCGCGACATTAAACAAAGCATGATTGGGAGGCAACCTAAAATTTAAGTGTTCACTTAGTTTGGGTTTTCAAGATAGGAAGCATTGGAAAATCATTGGATTATGAGAAAATTGAAAAATCTCAAATAAGTCTAGGTAAGTAGGCTCATGATTCCTACCCAGGAATTGTGAGTCCAACCCAGGACTCTAGTTGAGTCATGGGAATTAAAAAATTCAACCAGAATCTGAACTTCAAGTCATGAGTCCTACCCACAATTTGTTGGTACAACCCATAAATCAATGGGTAGAGCCGTAGAAGTCAGACCCAAAATTTTGGCTGCAGAATCTAACTCATGATTCCTACCTATGATTTGTAAGTTTGATTCCAACCTAAGAATCATGAGTTGTGTTGGGGGTCACTATTGGGTCCAATTTTAAAATTTGATCTAAAAATAGACTAGGCCCACACGGGCTGACCTAAATTGGTGGTGCCTCATTTAAAATGCTAAAACCTGATTTCTTTCCCATAGGATTATAAATCCTGCTCAAATTCAAACTCATCAAATTCCATGTTGCATTTAAATTACCCAACTTCAAATCATTATCCCTGCGCATTCCAAATATTTGGACTTGTGAAAAATTACTTGCTCTTGCTCTTCTCAAATTTTTATCTTGTGGTAAGGTTTTTAATAGTTCCAACATGGTTGATGAATTGATTTTGGTTGAGGAAACTTGCGATCACCCTTAGAATAAAATAGTATAAAACCTTCACTATGAAAGAAGGAGAGCCAATATAAGAAATGCATACAAGATTCACTTCTATTAAAATGATCTATATTGAATTGGGGAAGTGATTAGATTGTATAAGAAAGTGAGGAAGATTCTGGGTGTTCTTTCTAAGTCATCGAAAAGAGAAGTGGTTGCAATAACTAATGCAAGAAAATAAAAGACCTAACTATGGATGAACTTATTGGAAACCTTAAAACCCATGAATTCAAGAAGCAATAAAGAGAAGAGAAGGAAAAAGTCAAAAGGGAAAAATATTTGGCTCTAAAAGTTTCAAGTTTAGGTTCAAATGTAGAAGACACTGATGTTGCCTACTTGGCAAAATGAATTATTAGATATATAAAGAAAAGTGTCCAATTGTAAAGAAGTGGAAGAACCAGTAGCAAAAGAGCCACTATGGAAGTCTATCATAGATGTGGAAGTCCTGAACATTTTATTAAGGATTGTCCAATGGAAAAAATGGAATATAAAGATTATCATAACATTATACAAAGGAAGAAACAGGGACTAGGTCCCTATAAGGTCAAAATGATAGGACGCAACTGATTTTGTAGTTAAACAAGCTTTAGCTGGTTAGGGTGACTCCTCCAGTGAATTTGATAAAGTTGAGAAGTCTATAATTGTGTCCATGCTTGATGTGGAGAATGAGAATGTGACCTTTGATTACTTGTTTGCATTTATGTAAAACATTTAAGATGAACAACAAAATGAGGTAACACTTTCTGACCTTAAAGAAAACTTAGACAACTATTCTGCTAGAAAGATAAAAAAAAAAGCTTGCAAATGTGTTGATTGACTCTTTGTGTGAAATGTCTTATAAAAAATTTGCTCTAGAAGAAAAGTTGGAAAGTTGATAGCTTGAGTTAATTTCTCTAACTCTCTAGATATCAAAAATTGAGCAATATGTTACAAAGCTAAAATTTAAAAATTTGAGTTTTATAAGTCAAGTAGAGAAAGAAGATTCTTCTGAGTGTAAAGGGGAGAAAGAAGGCTCAAAGTTTCAAGTTGAGATTAAAGAAAAATTGGAGGATTCTAAAGGTTTCTCAAGACTGCATTATGAAAGAATGAGGAGTTAGAAAGGTACCTGGTCTATATGAGGGAAGAACTTAAAAAATCTCTACAATGGACTGCGTCTTCTTAGACCCTTTCTAACTTGACTAATTAAGGAGCTAATAATGGCAAAGGGCTTGGGTATCTTTTAAAAACTCAATCATCTGGGTCTCATAGAAAGACTGCTCTAAATTCTAAGAACAAGGTCCATAAGTCTCTATGTACTCACTATGGTAGAGATGGTCACATGAAAGAAGACTACCAAAGTTTGCTCAGAGAAAGATTGACAAATGTTAGACACGTACATTAGGGGAGCACCTATACTAAAGGGTTAAGACCTTTGAAAATATGAAGAAGCCCATATTACCTAGATGGACAAAGAAGGATTTGATCACACCATATCCTCCTATTGGAAACTCAAACTTAAACGGGTTTCTAAGTCTAACAAATAATCATAAGTTCAGAAGAGAGAAAGGGTTTGCAGTCAAAACAATCTTTTTTAAATGTAATTTCTCAAGCTATAAATATAAAGACTAATTGTATTTTTATTCTTAATACACTTCAACGTGAAGGTATCTTATGTGATTAGTATTCTTATCCCAAAAACAAGCTCACAAAGATGTGAAAGAGGCTGGCAGGTTCAAAGTAATGTAGAAGGAACTCTGGCTATTTGAAAAAAGCCATGTCTAGGAGTAGGTCTTTAGAACTATTTCAAGAACAAGTCATTGTATGAAGTGGTGTAATAAAGCTAACAAGTTATTGCTGATATTGATCAAATCAACCAGACTTACTATATAGATCAGCTTCCCTTTAAAAATTTAGCTATATTCAAGAGGAAGGAATCCTTGATAAATTAGGTGCATATTTATATAACTCAGTACCATACCTTTGGAGGTTTACACCCATGGGATCAACTTTAGAGGTTGACAGATGTGAAAAGAAAAAAGTTGAAGATTCACTCAAATAAAAGAAGGACCTGGTCCCATCTCTCAGGTTAGTATCATGTATGTGAAAATTTTGTCTCTTCTATTAAGAAAAAGCTGCATCCTCCTTGTTTTTGTGTTAAAAAAAGTTGTCCTATTATATAAGGGAAAGTGAGTCACTAAAAATTTGAAATTGATCATATATTGTTACCATAGAAAACCCTTCCCAGTGCTCATTATTCCTTAATGTTATTGTATCCACTCCTCTCATCAAAAAAGAAAATCCAAATCCCAAATAGCCCTTCTAAGAAAATGACCTTCTTGATGGTTGTAGCTCTCCCAGTTTTATGCCCTTCAAAGGATTTTGAGCTTAGAATTGAGAAAAATCCCTCCTTAAACCTTATGGAAAAACAACTTTCTTCTCTTACAATTCTAAAGTCTAACTCTTTCCTCATTCAACCAGTTAATGAAAACTCATCCACGAATCCTAAAAACTATCCTGATGATGTTATGATGAATAAAACCTAGGTTAATGGAAACATCATGTTGTTTTCAAATAGACCAGGAAAGAGAATAGTTGACCATAAGAAAAACAATGTCAGTAAAATACCAAGAAATCCTAGAAAATAGTCTGGAAGGTTTACTGAGAAATAGTTGACTCTTAAGGGACCTGATACCTAGAATAGAAACCTAGCTTAAAGAGAATCTATGATCACTTATACTAGAAGAAAGATAGGGGAAAAGTGAGGTTGTATCTAAGGAAGGTCGAATTCTTAAAGAATCAAAAGGTGCTAACTGGAAGGATTTTTAATTCAAATATACTAATAGAACTTTGTATGGTGGAATTAGTTAAGTTGGTTTAACATCAAGGTTGGATTCATCTCATGGAAAGACCTATTCCCATTATTTATGATGACATAGTCAGGAATTCTATTTCACTTTGCAATTCTCAGAAGATAGGATGAATCTGACTACACAGGTCTAAGGAATGAAAATAAGTTGAATGAGGAAACACTGGGAAAATTTTTTATAGTTCATATATATGGCGTGAGAATTGTCTCTAAATAGCTTTCTTCAATAGAATTATTAGAAAATACATCCATGGTCAAAGGAAAATCTGTGGCTATAGTGAATAGAAAATCATTCAAATGTGAGTTTCAATTGATTTTTAACTTTGTGAATAAGGTAATTTTGCCTAGGTCACAATAGAAAAACGTTGCCTCAGGCACTGATTTATATGTCATGGAATGCATTATTTCCATTGAGTTCATTAAACTACCTGCATTGATGGTAGAACACATTCACAAAGTGGTTCTTATGAATAATGAAAAGCATGGCATGCCTTATGGATAGTGGTTAAACAAAGTACTTGATCACTATGCCATTTTTTGTGACTCTAGAACCTAAGGATATGTGGTTCAAATGCTTGGAATGAAAATACATGTTAAATTTAAATATGTCAAATTAGGTAGCATTTATCAAATAGAGCACAATAACGAGATGGAGGAACTAAAGGTCAATTCAACTGCCAAGGATGAAGAAATCAGCAAGTTTCAGGTTACAATTTAGCATTTCTCCAAAAGAAGCCTATGCGACTCTGAAATGCTCATAACTGAGAATGCCGAACTAAAGAAGAGGTTGTCAATCTTAACCGATGATGTCATTAGCCTAAATGCCAAAATAAGGCATATCAACAACAACCTAGCCCTACTTCTTAAAATTATTTTCCCAGTCCTTCACATATTAATCATTCTTGATTCATAAGGATTTTTCCTTAGAACATATAAATTATGCTCTTATATGATACTTATCCTCTACATATGAATTAATCTTTTCATTATGTGTTAAATTTTTTTACTTTTAATTGCAAGGTTATTCTTTATGTTAATGTTGCCCAGTGTCTATGAGTAAACTAATTTGTCCTTATTTTACTCTTGGCTTATTGTACTTAATTTTCAATGATGCCAAAAGGGAAAATATTGAGTTTATAGTAGGGACCAGGTACCAGGTGCATCTAATGCAGATGCCTATGATAAGTTAAGTTGCAGATTTAAATGGCATACTGATGTAGTAAGGACCAAGTACTAAGTGCAACTAATGCATATTCCTATGATAAGTTGAGTTGTAGATTTGAATGGCATATTGATAGGGGAAGTAAGTGATGTACTGAATAGATAAATAAAGGAAGTTATGTTGATAGTGAGAAGTATGCAAATACACTAAATAAAGGTTTATGATGACAGGGGAAAAAGCTAGAGTTTTTGCTACAAATGACAACAAGGGACCAAGTCCTTGCGTTGCATGATGATGGAAGCATGATGATAGGGGTAATATTCATCTTCAAAGTGGTAATCACACGAATTAAATGTGATTTATGTGGTCAAAGTTGTATGGTTGGTTTTTCATCATCAAAAAGGTGGAAAATTGTTATATGTAGTTTTGATGATTAGCAGCTAACTGCAAGGGACCAGGTCCCTGAATGTTCATAGTACAGTATAGCTGGCATGTATGTCTGCATAGTTTTATCCTCTTATGTAACAAAGTTGCAGGTGTTTCTTATACTAAATAGGACCCTTGGTCCAATGACATTTCAGCCATAATAGTCACTCAGCTATAAAAGAAAAAATGAGTTTTCTTTATCAAATAGTTTTGTATAAATCAAAAAAGTGAAAAGAGGCAACAAAAACTCTATTTCAAGATTTCTCAAGAATTACTCATGTTCTTATATTTGTAGTATGCTTAAAGAGTGAGTGAGTGTTCTTGAGTGTTGATTAGTAATAAAATTACTCATTCTATAAGAGTAGTGTTTTCTTTTGTTGAGAAAAGTGCTTAGGCAGAGTTTTTTATGATTTTTGCGGGTTAGAGTAAACCAGTTTTTGAGGGAAACATGAGAAAGGTGTCAAGGTATGCTTGTAATAGAGTATTAAATATAGGATAAACCTAGAGTTAGGTTTACAATCGAGTATGTAATTAAGAGTTTTGTTGTAGTGGGCTATTTTAAGCTTGTTAGGGTAAGCCATGGTTTTTCCTCCCTTGAGCAATGGGATTTCTACGTTAAATCTTTTGTATTGTTATTTTCCTTTATAACCTTTAGTTTTCCTTCGCTTTAGTGTTTGATTGCATATGATTGACTTTGAGAGACCTGGTCCCTCACTGTATGGTGCAACCCCCAAGGGTTCCAACAAGGTACATTAGTGTATTCAGTGGAACTTCACATTGACTCTTGTATTATTAGCACCTTTTTTACTAATACCATAAGGTTTTGGGATTATATTATGTAATTACTTCTTTATATCATCTATTCCATAATTCCTTTCTTTATATATTTGGTAGTCTGTTGCTAGCCATTCTGAACTACAAATTTGTCTTTCCTACTGTTACGTTATAGTAGGCATCATCATGACCTGAATATTAGATTATGACAAATTGGTATTCAAGCCAAGGTTTCACTGGTGTGTCAGTACAAGAACTAAGTGATTAGTAGAGTCTTGTGGATTAGTACGGAGACATCAATAACCTATCATTGGGTGGCTATAGTTATATTTTAGGAAACTCACTTCCTGACTTCTTAATAAGTGTTCTCCCTTGCTATGAACCTCAAATATGTTCTTTGACTCTTTATTATCCCTAATGAATAATGCAAGGTAGGCAACATTGTTGATAGAAGTGGATGAGACTTCATCATACCTTTCTTAAGTTTCAGCGCAACAAATATTTTCAATATCATCCAAAATAATATAAGGTCATCTTAGGCTCCATTTGAGCTTATGACTACTTTAGCCCTTTGAGGTTCAGTATTGGGGATTTGATTTATGATTGTAGATCCCTCAGAGCAATGGATAACATTTGAGTCATAGATAGTTCTTAGGCCAGAGTTGGATTGTTTATTGTTCATAAGAGTTATTGACTATTTTCTGGGTATGATATTAGGTTTATTGAGTGCTCTAGGTATATTTCTATGCTATATCCTTTAGAGCAGGACTTGGTTCATAAATTTGTTAAAGGACTAGCATTTACGCTCTATTTGGTGTCAGAAAATATAAATAGCAGTTAGATATTTCTCCACTCAAATTGTTAATTATGCAAGGGCCATAGAGAATGCATGTATTGAGATTTATGTAGGAGTCAAAAAGAGGCCATGCCATAAGTAGAGTGTTATTAGTATTTTATTTGCGATCTTGTTTCGGGTGTGGCAATATGAGACATTGGTCCAGAGAGCACCCCAGATATGACTTAGTTGATTGGTCTGAGTTTTGACCCATTCTGATTTATTCACCCTATGCCCATCAGGTATGTAATTGCTGATTTCATCGTAATTGGTGTTTTTTTATATTTTTACATTTGTTTTTTATTATGTGTATTAGGGTTTTCATACCCATTCATGATTATATTTCTTGATGAGTTCATATTGGTTATTGTGTGCCTTGCTATTGAATTCATGATTATGTGACTACTCCATGGTTTATTTCCTTTAGTAGTGGATGGAACACCAATACAGTACAATGTGATGTGATAAATGCTTCTTGAATTTAATCACATTTATATATTCTCATGCAACATTTCAATTTTTCATTAAATAGTTACCTCATAAGTATAATAGATAAAAAAAGAATGCCCCTAAGATTCTATTTTAATTTGTAAGATGTTTTATTTTGTTTTTAAGTAGTGATAGAGATTTGTATTGATATTTTCTTCCTATGTGTGTAACTTTTGGGTTTGAGTCCCATTTATATTAGAACATTGCCTTTGTTGTGGCCCCCGAATGGTATTTGATATTGATGGTAATTTTGGTATTGCCTATTCATTATATTGAAGATGATATTATTGTTACTGTTGTTATCACTCCTTGAGGTTATTGATATTATTTGATATTATTAATTGGTGTACTTGATCCTCTCTAAGTAGATATATAGACTAGTGTTATCTAGTTAGAATTTTATTTCTATATAATTATTATTTGGTGGCTTGAGTAGATATAGCCCAATTTGATGGTTTCTTTTCCATTGAGCAATTAGGTTTATTGTTTTTCCTCTTCATTAATTGTGTTAGATTTATTTGGGGATGTATTATAGTGTCGAAGGTAAGTTGTCTCTTTGTGGTTCTGTATGAATCTAGAGTTGGCAATTTAGTTATATTGCTCTTTATTGATTTTGAGATTCCTATACTTTTTTCCTGGGTTGTGAAGGCTTTTGTGTTGGCCATCCCTTTCTATTTAGCCGATTGGTGAGATTGACTAGTTTGAGCTTTGCTCTTCAATCATGGCTATTTTATTTCCCTATAGAGGTTTGATATAGATATCGTGATGCCCTAGATATGAGTTGGATTCATCTCATTTTGATGGTTTTCCCTTTTTACAAGTGTGGAGTTGTATGCTCCATTCCCACCGTGATATGATTCTTATTTTTTCATGAATTTACGAAGATTGAGGTGGTGGCCTTTCTTGTGATTGCTTCTTAGGGCATTTTTCTTCGTCAATGATGTGATCCAGGGATAGATCGAGTGATGGTTGCCCTACTTGGGTGGATTTAGAAAATCCCTAATTCACTGTTTGTTCAGCCTAATGAGGCTTTGTTGAGTGTTTCTCCTCGATGATGTGTGCCTATGGCTATTTTTTATCGAGAAGGAGTATTGGATGGATTAGATCCTAAAGTTGCATTTCTCTTAATTGCAAGAGTTCTTACCCTTACTAGATGCGATTTCCTATGTTTTTAGCGGGTGATTTACTCTTCATTGCAATTCTATTCTTCCCCTATGTTTCAAATTTATCTCATCATTAGATGGTACAAATATACCTAATTTAATCAGTATGGTCGATGTGAGTATTTGACCTTGGTTTTGTTTATTGGCTCAAATTTGTATTTGACGCCTTGGAATGGCGATCTGGAAGTTATAATAGATGTAGAGTATTAATACCTACCTGTCTTCAGTTTTGGTTTGGTTGAGATCGAGCGGTTCAGCCTTAGTGCTGAGACTTCAACTTAGAGTTGTGGAGCTGAGTGTAGACTTCATTTTTAGATTTGTCTCAATTTGAATTTTATTGATAGGTTGGTTGATCCTACTCTGTAGTTACTTATCCATTCTTCTCGACTTTGGATGTGTTATCATTGCTAAGTGTCAGATGATATCCCATGAGCTCGGCATTTGTTCTTTTCGCTTTGACCTAGAGACTTTACTCTTCTTTGAGAATTCTAGATGATATACTCAGTGGGAGTAGTATGCTCGAGTGGGATTTAGTATGGTTTCATTTTTAGTTATTGGGACACCCTACAGAGGATTTTTTAATGATGAGTAGTTATGACGTGGTCTTCTAGATTTTACTTTTATTATCATCTGGACTAGCTGTAGCATTATCTTAGACTGCATGCCTTGATTATCTCTATTTTATGTGCTTAGGTGATGCCTTATGGTCTTAGTATTGTGTTTGTTAAATAGACTTTCATATAACTTTCAATGTACCAGCTTTGAGTTCTCTGGGATGAGATTATACAAATGAGACTCGGGTATTTTCCTCCTGGTTTAAAGGTAATATTTTGAAATAAAGTTGGTGGTATGACGCATCCTTGGGTTTGTTTTAGCTCAGATGAGCCTTTGTTGATTTGTGCAGATATCAAAATTGTATCAATGTATTATGGTTTAGATTTTTGGGTATAAATAAACTCTCACGGTTCCAGAAAGGCCAGCTGGTGGTTGAGATTGGGTTTTGACTATTTGGAAGTGAACTAACGGTGTTGGCCGAAAAAAAGATACCTGCAGCAAAATTCGTTAGAAGTTTTCCCTGTTTGAGGAGGTTATCTGGGAAGCCATGCTTGGACCATATAGGCCCAGTACCTTATCCCTTTAAGCTTTTAAGATTCTTTCTATCCATTAACTTTTAGGAACAAAAGTCCTTTTAGTAGTGGATATTGTAATGACCCTTTAGGTCATTTCTCATATTTCCACTCATCTTTACTATTAAGGCTTCTCCGTAGTTCCCCCAAGTGATATATGACTTGCTGGGAATGACAATTTTATTATCGGATAGTTTTTTTGATTTTTAGAACCAATTCCCTATTTAGAAGTCTTCTTTGGTTCCAAATGGCTACCAAGCAAACAATTTAGTAAGATGATCTTGGATGCAAATTTTGACTGTACCAGTAGATCCATAGTATCAATTTTAGGCTAGGTAGCCTTTGGTTGGGGTCCCAATGCACTCGAGCTCATTTTAACCTATTGGTCGGAAAGTGAGAAAATTGAAAGATATAGGTGTGGGGCCCACAATTGGTCAAAACAACCTAGGATGGAACATCCGACTTCCCCAATGCATTCAAAACATTGAATTTAGTGGGATTACATAGTTCATTTGGAAAAATCAGAGTCCAAATGAGTTTTGCAGGTCAAAAACAAGTTTTTGACTTTAATAGTACTAGGCAATTGTGACTGCACAATGCAATCATAATATTGCGAATGCGGTCCCTAGGACTATGATAGATATATCTCCATGCCTGAAGGGGCTATAAATATTCCCCAAGTCATGATTTGGCTATTTTCTCTTTATTTTTGCGACCTAAAACCCAGAAGGTTAAGATAACTCTAAATTGAGTCTTAATTGTGACTTGGAAGGTTGATTAACATATATTTCTGTGATCAACAATGGATTTAAGGTAAGAATCCTTCAATTTCTAGCTTGAATTTCTTGATTATTTGACCAAAATCCCAAATAGCTTAAGGGCTTTATTTTATCCCCAAATAGGCTTAGTTTTCGCCAATTTATTGAGGGTTATAATTCCTTTATGGTGTAGGAACTTTGGGTTGACCTCAAAAAATTGTTTTTCGTATATGGGACCCATTAGGGGTTCTTGATGTCATTTTTAGACTTGAAGCACAATGGTGCACTATGGGTATATTTATGCTTGTATTGATGAGTAGATTCTATTTTTTATAGCTTGGCATCTTCAAGAGGATTCTTGGGAGAGAAAAATAAAGGCTTAGAGGATTGATGAGCACTCTTCAAATTTGAGGTAGGTTAGGTTTATTCCTTCTTAGAATGATCTTTGTAATAGTATAATTGTGATATCTTGTTAGATTGTGAGGGCTTTTAGGTGTTGGTTGATGATTTCTCAAGACTTGTGGTTAGTTGGATCCTTTAGGTCATTTGGACCGATATAGTGAAATGCCTAGCTTGTTGTCTTGAACCTTAATGGATTATACTTAATGTGACATGTTTAAAATAAGAATTCTTATAACTTCTCTAGTTAGATGGGAGATACCTTAGCACTCATGATTAGGGAAAGATTGACCTTTGATGCTAACTCTAATGAAGTTTCTTTAGTTCCAATGGACATAGGGATAGTATTTGAGTAGGACCCCTACTTTGGACTTAATGGTGGATTGCGATACATATAAAAGTTGAATTATATACACTACAAGAAAAACAACCTATAAGGAAGGAAAATATGGTCCCAAAAAGTCCGAATCTTGTCCTAATTGATCTTTTAGGATGGGAAAAATCTGGTCGCATCATATCCTTACAGGATCCACCGCAAAAGGTCATAAGTGATGACCCTAATAAGCCGATCCTTAAAATCCTTTTGAGATGACAAAAAAGCTGGTCGCAATTATCTCTTAGCAACTGTATATATTTTCCTAATCGACTAATTACTAATCGTAGCTTGTTTCAGCTCTTAGTTGCATACTTAAGGGGTTTAAATCTTGAAATTTTCACCAAGTGTTGAGGGACTTAGTCACATTTTGATTCCCTTTAACTTTGACGATTTTTAAAGTGGCCTTCTCGACCCAGAGACATAAGTTTTTGAGTTAATTCATGTTCAAGAGTGTAAGTAGCATGTCTAGGGTGAGTTTCGGATCTTTTGGATGAGGATTGGACCTCGTTGGATTTCCCTAAACAGTAGTCCACTGCGATTCCACCGCATCATGGTGGCTTTAGCGATGGCTGCCTTGGTGCATCATGGTGGAGTACAAAATAGCAATTGTCATTTTCCAATGACTCACTGCGATTGCACTGCATCGTGGTGAGTATAGCAATGAGGGAGTCACTGCATCATAGTGAAGCCTTAAACGGCATTCCAGTTATGAATTTTAATTTCCAATGGCAGTTTAGTCATTTTCCATGCCCCCAAATCGTAAAAAACAGAAGATTTAACCCTAGTCTAAGCATATTACACTCATTCCTCACCAAATTTCTCTCCAATAAAACCCAAGAGCTTCAATTTTAACTTCAATAACTCCAAGTTTCAACTTTCCTTTTTCAAGATAACCAAGAATTTAAATTTTCAATTTCAGGAACTTGAAGAAGAAGCTTCAAGAATGTCATTAGGGATTCAAATCAATCTTCTACATCCAATTAATCAAATAAGGTATGTAGGGTTATGAATAAGGAAACTCCTTTTATCCTTGTACCCAAAACTTGTTTTTAAAGCATGGGTTTTAAGCCCTAAGATTTTGTATTGATATTTTAAGAAGATTATGATTTTAATCCTCTTTGATAATTGTTTACCAAGATTCAAGAAAGAATTTATCTTTTGATCCTAAGCTAAAGCAAGGAATCCACATTGTTCATATAGTTTGAGATTTAAAAAAAGAGAAGCATAATTGGTTTTCATTATAAACCCTTGTGCTATTTTAAGGTGGATTTATTAAATTTTTGAGCAATAAGTATGGGAGTAGTATTTAGCATCGAGTTGGGTATGATTTCAAGGTCTCATACCCTAGAACTATGTGCCATCATAGGTTTAATTTTAAGTGACCATAGTGGGCTAAGACAGTGATCACTTAAGATAAGGTTCTATTTCGATGGACAGGGTAGAACAAATCTCCCCAATGTGGGTAAGACGTTGGACTCCATGACAACTCATATTCTTTATGTTGTTTAGAAGAACATCCCCAAATCCCTAATTCCTAACAAAAAAGAATAGCAGAAAAGAAAAATAGAAAAGGTTTTAGAAACTAAGTGTAAAGGCTCACAATTTTATTCAGATATTGTTTTTCTTAAGTTATTAGCCATGAGATTTCAGCATTTTAATTTACTGATACAAAGGTAAGTTCTTTTACACTTAGCCTTCATTATTTGAAAACAAACTTAACTTCAGTTCTACTTATTCCACTAGCAGAAAGAGTGAAAGTACAACTTTTAGAACTAAGAGTTATGACTTACAAGATTGAAATAGTATGTTTTATCATCCATGATTCATTATTTTTAGCTTTCAGTTATTCAAGTCAATGTGAGTCATTTACACTTAGCATGCATTCTTTACAAGCTATATGAACAATTGTGTTACTATTTTACTTATGCATTCACCCCCACATGCTTAGTACATTCCAAAAGTACTAATCCACATATACATCTATGTGCTACATTATTTAATAATGTATGTACCAGTTAAGTTGTAGTCCATATATCACGATTAGACAGATGCAGATTCTAGCCAGCAGATGATGAGTCCTCATAATTCAGGGACTTTAGTTAGGTTTTATTTATGTAATTTATTTTCTAACTCATGTGTATTGATTAGTGGTAGTTGGAGTCGCGTCCCAGCTACCTATATTCAGTATAGTAGAGGCTTCATAGACTGTCAGTAGAACTAATGTAATTGAATTCCAGTTTTGTTTTTCATAAGTAGAGTTTTAATTATTTTTATATAGATTTGTATTGATCAAATTCAGAAAAGATTGATCATTCGCTTATTTCATTTAGATTTATGTATTTTGTTCAGTTGCTCATGATTTATGCCAGTAAAAGGGTTGGCTTGGGATCACATGTGGTCCTAAGCATCGTGTGACGACAAGGGGGTAGTCTCAGGTCGTTACACAAATAGACTAAATACCTCGTCATAATTATCTTTTTGCGAAGGTATTTCTCATCCCGAATAGACTAACTACATGATCATAATTATCTTTTAGAGATGGTATATCTTGTATCAAATAGACTAACTACCTCATCATAATTATCTTTTCGCGACTGTATTTCTCATCCCAAATAGACTAACTATCTAGTCATAATTATCCTTTAGCAACAAGCAAAATTATTTTCCTAGATCAACCTTTAAGGACGAGCAACATCTTAGTCCTATATCAGCCTTTAAAGATGAGCCATATTTTATTCGTAGATCAACTATTAAAGATGAGCAACATCTCATCCTAGATAAATATTGGAAGACGAACAATATTTTTAGTCTCTAATTGACCATAAATGAGCCTAATTTCACAAAATAATAAATTTCATCAAATAAATACCAAATTGCTATCGAGAATCTCGATACAAAAATATGATGTAATTAGAGACCCAAAAACTTAATTAACATCCCATGATATTAGTTTTAATAATTGCTTCACAAAAAATAGTCACCATCCCGATCGAGCTAAAGTATGATAACAAATTTTCCATAACATTTGAATACATAGCAAAATAATAATTAACTCATGTTTCTACTGTTTAAGTCATCAACTTCCAGTTGATCAAATTACCATTTTCCATCACAGGGACAAAAAATAATCAGGTCCTCGACTTTCAGTTCCTACTGTTTCACCTAAATCAAGTAACTCCTGCAACAGTAAAGCAGAAATTTAGTACATCGCTTGTAATACCCCAAAGTTTCCTGACTAATTTTTTCTCAAGAATGTCTAGTATTAGCTTCTAAATTGATTGATGTTTATTCCATGAGGAATTTTTTGGATTTTCACTTATAGTTATGTGGGAAATTCAATAATCTTTCCGTTGATATAAGATTCGCCTAAATTCGATAACCGGATAAGAAGTTATGACTATTTCAAGTTCCCATCGTAAAGCAGAGCCATATTAGTCAGTGGTGCACCGCGCCATAAGAGAAAATTGCATTTGTCAAATTTCAGTAGGGGTCCGCGATAGTGATGCATCGCGCCAAACTTCCAGCTCACAAATGAAGTGGCAATGTGATGGCTCTGTGTCGCGCCATCCACCAATTTCTCAATTATCAAATTCCAGTGACATGGTACGATAGCATCGCGTCGCGCCAGGGGTCTAGTTTGGGAAATTTTCACTGAAATTAAAAGACACGTCCAGGATTAAAAGGGTTAATTTCCCACCACTATTTAAACCTAATAACACGTGATTTAGCCATTATTCACCAAAAATATACTAGTTTCTCTCAATTTTCTCTCAAGAACAAATTAGGGTTTCAATTGGGGAATCAATTTCAAGAAAATCTCTCCGTCAATCTTAGCTAAATCAAGAACTAACGTGTGCGTTGTGTTGATTTATGTATTCCATTCATCCATAAAGCTCAAGAACCCTATTTTAAATTATGAATCATGATAATTATGTTGTGGGTTGCTCAAGTTATGTGATGGTTGTTGTTTGATTCCAATGTTGGGATCCTTATGTGAAATTATTAAAACTACGTTAACATATAAATTGAAATCCATGAATTTGGGTGGTTTATGATTTGTGAAATTTAATGACTCCATCTATGCCTTAAGTTGTGCATGTAAGGTGTTTGATAAAATGCCTAAAGGGATAGAAATTATGCACTATAGCTAAATTATGACCCAAATGACAATGTATGCTTTAACCATAGGTTCAAAATGACTTCTATGTTATTCTCATGTATTGAAATTGTTGTTGGACTGCTCATGAGCTAGCCTTACAAAATTATGCTATGTATACATGCTATCTTATTCACGTACCAAGCTATGATAATCAAATGCCCATGAAATATCTCTAATTATTGTGTTATGGATTGTTGATGTTGGTCATGTATTCAAGAATGTCATGCCTTGTCAGTTTCCCTCTATCGAGTCCTGGGGGTATTTGTACCCGACAAGTTAGCTATATGCCTAGAGCTAGTGTCATGTTTTCATGATATCCTCAGTCAAGCCATGATCCATAGAACTCAGTCAGTCATGTGAATCAGGAAAGCTCAGTAATTTGATAATCTAAATAGTATTCTGTCAGTCAATGGAACTCTGTGAATTCAGTGTAGTTTAGTTTAGTTAATCATATTTAGTGTCTATTCAGATGGGAGTAGGAATTAGCACTGAGTGAACCCAAGGATGGGAACTCATCTATTATATGAGGGTGTGATTCTTAGAAGCAATCCTTGCGTTCTAGAACTATGTATCCAGCATAGTTAAGACATTATAGCCTGCTCTATGAGGGTAGATGAGTGGCTTAACCTGTTATATGAGGGTTCCCACCGTTCTTACTAGAGTTACCTGTTATATGAGGGTTACTTACAGATTACCCTTACTAGTGGTGCGATATTAACACCCTTCCAATTGGGGTTATAGATTGGACCCCAACTCAGCCATAATGGCATATTAGAGGCATGTCGGTTAGATGACTACTTCCCACAGTTTCAATTACAGAATTCAGGACTGTCAAATACAGTCAACTTTGAACAGTATGGAACTTAGCTAGTTCCATTAGACTCAATACTGTCAAATACAGTCGCTCATGTTATCAGTTATATCAGTCATCAGAACTCAATTATCAGTCATATTAGTTATCAGTAAAATTATGTTAGCACGATCTCAGATATAGTTACTATATGTTCATGCATGTATTCTTACGTTCACATTAGTCAGTTAGCTAGTATTGTTCACGTATATGAACCCCATGCATTTAGCCTACCTCATATGCATACCAGTATATTCAAAGTACTGACGCATTTGTGCTATGTTGTCTTATACCATAGTTTCAAAAGCATGACCTCCAGAGCATCAGTAGCATTCTAGTTTCTGCAGTCAGAGTTAGCAGTAAGTCCTCATCTTTCAAGGACATGACCATTTATTTATTATCTCATTAATTAGTTTATTAGTTTGAGTTTGTTAGGGACATGTCCCATCATCTCCTTATTCAGAAAATTATATTTTAGAGGCTTTTCAGACTACAGTATGTTTAGATAGTTTTGTTTTGGGAATTTATACCCCATCCCAAATGTTATATTTTATCGTATATTATGTTACATTTTGAACCTTATAGCCTTTCCGCCTTTAATTCCGCATCTATACAGTATATTATGCAGTGTTTAGGTACAGATATCAGTCATGGGTTATCTTGTGGTCCTTTAGGGTCTTGAGCACCGTGTAGAGTTTCAAGTACCAGATTTGGGGCGTTACATTGCTTCACCTCATATGCTTGACATAAATCAAGTGAATATATCAAAGTGTCAAATTCAATTTGTAAACACATAAGTGCAGAGATGAAGTAACAAGCATCGCCCAATATGTACATCATATGAACACTAAGCATAATCAAATACTTCAGCAGTTAACAAGAGAACGTGTTCAAGAGTATACTCTTTGATAGGCTGCATCTAGTCTACTTCAATAAGAAAAAAAACTACAGTTAGAGAAAGAAAATGGGCAAGGGAAGGTAAATGACTAGTGGTAGACTCAAAGGAGAATAAAAAGAAAAAACCACCAGCAATAACAAAAACAACAACATTAATACTAGCAAAAAAATATAAATCCAAAGGTCCATACGCTTCTCAGAATGCAGATATGTGTGCTAAAAAACAACAACAGTAAGCTGGAATAGTGCTAAATCTGAAAAAAATGATGTTAAACACAACAAGCTGGATTTGAGAACCACGGGTATTCTTTCTCCCCAACCCTATGATCCCGATGGTTTTGTGACTGGTTGTGTGTATGAATTTGGTGATGGTGTGGCTAGTGCGAGAATCTGGTGGTGTTGAGAAGGGTGTTAACCCCTATCTTATCAATCTCAATCATGTGGTTTCTAGTTGGATAAATACATCAAAAGTACAGGAATTGGGATAAGAAAAAGAGGTGGATGTTGGGGTAAACAGTGTTGCAGGTCCATCTACTGATGTGGTTAGTGCATCTACTAACCATATAAGTAGGAAAGATTGGGCCAAACATCATGTTTCGGATGATATGGTGACTGGTGGTGTGAAAGATGTGCAAGTACTAGTTCTGTTTATGCAAAACTGGTTCAGCGCCCAGTTACACAGTTCTGTTTATGGAAAAAATAGACAATAGCTAACATTTCATGTTGATTGAAATGGATGTGACACAACCAATACCTGTTGAAATTAAAATCATGGATGCCTCTAGTCAAACATTTCAATAGGTGATTAATTTTGACTACAAACCTGAGTATTGTGAATTGTGTATACTGGTGAGACACAATTTTGTGAAGAATAAGCCTGAGCATACTCAACAATCCCTACAATCACAAAAACAAACCCACCAAACCAACTAAGATTCAATGTGGGAAACAAACACCCACCAAACAAAAAGTAATTGTTAAAGTAGCCATACCAACTAACACACTAAGATTCCCCATTTTTAGCTTGTTTTTTTCATGGATAGGGGACTACAACAAGGGAATCGAACACTCGCCAACAAAAAGTAAGAACTCAAGTATCCAAACCAAATAACTTACTAAGATTCCCCATTTTTATCTAGTTTTCTTCACATGTTCTACTATGCATCACACATGAACTTAAAATGAAAAACTCACAAAGAGCAAAAGTATAATGTTAAAACCATGTTGACACAATTCCCGTACAAGAATCAAAGCAGTAGGAGAACGATTGTTGTTAATTGTAAAAAGCTTTGAAAGTAAAGGAAGTAGATACCCAAATGTCTTCTCTGAACCAGATTTAGCTCAGGAAACAACATCTTTCCCTTCCTAGAACAAAAAATGGTGTACCACCCATAGTTCCACATGATATTTGTAAGACAGAATATGCAAATAATAATGTAATCGTTACATTTAATTTCTTGCCTAGAAACAAGTGTTATATCTACAGCTCCAAACCAAGGAGTCGGGACAACTAGACAAAACAAGGAAGAACTAACATGAGATTGAGAACAAACAACTATACAAGATTTATGAGGGTGGAGGTAGGACAAAAAGATTTTCTAATGACACAAACTATGCACCATTAATATTTATGCAAGATTCCCTTCATTCACTATTCCCAGATTATATAGACATTACTAATACTAAAAGGCATGACCCACTGAATACTTAAAATACAAAGAACATGTTCCATAAATCTGTTGCCACTAGACAGTATAGAAATAATGGTCAGAGTTATCTATAAGCTGTAGGCAAAAATAGAACCTCAAAAAAAATCACAGCAATTACATGCTACAGACACCAACCACTTGCTACAGTTCATGCATCCTACATTTCTCAAACCAATATAATAAATATATAGAAGAGAGCGAGAAGGTACATGGTTACTAACTTGGAGAGCATAAGGTAGTGGCTATTCAGTTGAAATTGGTGATGTTGTACCCCTGACTTGAGCTTGTTGAGCAGCGAAGAATTCTTTTATTTACCTTATTTTATTCATCCCATCTTCTAAGGAAGACAAACGATCATTCAATGATTAGTTTTCCTTATTCAAGTATTTGTTTTCATCTTGAGTAGAACGTAGCATGGAAAATAATTCAACCTTGGAGGAAGTGCCACCTCTTAAGCGTTTTCCCTTTACTCCACCACAAAGGCAACAACATGGCTACAACTTTGAGGTCCAAAATACTTTTCAACAATCTCTATGCTAGATAAAAATGGCTCCACATTCACTATTTTCTCTATTTGAGCCTGCAAAATATAGAAAGAAATATGTTCTATCATTATTTATATAATTTCAAGTAACTAATATACAAATTGAATTTACGAAACACACATGTTTTTTAATTGCTTCAGGTTCAATGAGCTTGTCATCTTTTTTTCGACTCTCATAGAAAATAGTCCCCAAATCTGGTGGATTGCCATCTTTCCCTCCTTTTATATCAAAGAAAAACATGTCAAATAACACCTCATAAATATTTTTTTGGGAAAATAAATTTATGATAATAACTTTTCAAAAATAATATCTCGAATAGTTTTGCTACCCATGTGATGAAGCATCGTCAACTTGGCTCGGTTTGCTGCATTTCTTTGGATTCTCTCCTATATTTATAAAATAATAAGCTAACTTTTAATAATCCAAATAAAAATTACAAAACAAAAGGGAGTTGCATAAATCCCCATAGAGAAATCCATCTCTAAACCAGGGAGCAGCCTAAATCCCCTTGTTGCCTTGCTAGATTTAAGATAAGAAAGTCTAGTCAATCTAACCTACCTTCTTAGTAAAATTTAAATCTAATTATCATAAATATGTTCAAAGAACATTAGCGGTCCACCCCATATACCTTGCTATGCTTTAAACTTATTTCTAGGTGTGCAACCTCATCTTGCAACAACTTGTTATGATTTTTGTCTCAGTTGAATTCTTTCAGTATGTTTTCCAACACTAATTTCAAATAACCATTCTCCGGAGAGAAGAAAAAGGAATACAACAAATAAAAGTATTTGCATACTTGAAAAGCTATAGAAGAAAAATATTCTTTTACCAACCACTTCCATTCTTTCTTATCTATTCCATTTGGCTTATTCTTCAGAACTTGTTGAAGTGAATATTCTTTACATATTTTCCATATAAGTATCCTCTCCATTTGTTTCATAACTCATTCATCCATCTAAAAATATGATCACAATGATCACTCATTTCAACACCCTCAAATTTTTCCTATAATAATCAAAATATGGAATAAGTTAATGCATTGCAAATACTATCAAACTTTTTTACCAACAAAGGTCCATAACATGAAAAATATGATGATCTCGGATTTTATAAGAATAAGCAAATATTTTATAGTAAAAAAAGAATTTGATTAGATATAGATATGTTAATTACCTCAATAGTAGACCACATGTGATTTAATTTTTCTTGGCTAATATCACTCCATTATGATACTCCTAGCATACATATATTACTATCACAAATAAGTTTTCCCAAATTCCTCAAACATAGTTTGCCATTTTTTCCAATTGTTTGATTATTATAAAAGGTTAATTTCAGTTTTTCTCCAATTTCAAAGGAAGTAACTTCTTTGCACATATTGCTACCTTAAACTCTATTTACCTTTCCACGATTAGATGAACCTACAGTAGTACAATTTGGTAAAACCTACGACAATCAAATTTAGTTCAACAAATTAATAACATATGAATTCAAAATATACCTTGTTCAAAATTTTAAGAGTGTTGCATGATTTGATCAATAGATGGAGGAAACTAAATATTAGCTTGCATATCCTCTTTCTCGAGAACCATGGGATCTTTATCCATTCTTCGCATTACTTGACTAGAGTTCATGGTAGAACTTCAATCGTGATTTTAGATAGAGTTTGCACATGTTGGTTAGCATTGAGGGTGCTCTTGCTGAAAATTCCACTTTTTTTAGAAACCCCTAAAAGGGAGCTCAAATATCTAGGTCTTTGCTCTAGTCCCTTTCCTATAGCACCTGGAACCAAAAAACATATCATAAGATTTCATCAAATACATATAGTACAACAAAAAAAACATACCCAGTGTATTCCCCTAAAGTAGGGTCTGGGGAGGGTAAAGTGTATGCTATAAAGGGACTCAAACTACTCTAAAGTTTAAATGAAAAAAGTTGCAGAGCTTGCAACATTTCCCCTTGGGCTCTTATAGTTAATAGACAAGGTGGTTGGAGAGAAAGGACTTTCTTGGCCATGGAAGTAAGCTTTGAAACTAGTGCTCCAGATAAAGTAACATCTTTTACCTGGTTGGTTACTATGTAACTGACGCTGAACTAGTGATATATCTCATTGAATCCCTTTATAATACAAGGAATATACTAGTGGTTATGGCACCTTTTAAATACTTTTAATAGCACCTTCTTGGTGCTACATTGATAATACTAAGAAACAAAAGGAAAGGAGAACTTCATAGAAGATGGGAAATGATACATACATATTGAGAACCAGTCATTAGCTATGTAACTTTACTGACAAAGTAAGTATGTTACACCAAATAATAAGCTGTACCAAAGCAATAAAAGTGTCACAATATTCATTAATTGAAACTCAACATATAAAAGCTCAGAATTTTGACAAAAAATCTACATAATTCTTAAAGACTAGTCATAATACAAGTATTTTCACAACAAAAATTCCACTCATTTGTCTATATCTTTCGACCTAACAAGTATGACTACAGACCTCTAACTTCTAAGTAAGAAAATCACATCACTTTATTAACAAAGCTAATACATTACAATAAATATAAGCAGCACCAGCACAATAAAAGCTCGCAATATTCATAAACCGAAATAGCTATAATTGAAATATACAAAACAAATCAACCACAAAGTGCTTGATCTATCAGCATCTATCTAAACTCCTTTAAAATTCCTTAAGATCTCAACTCAATGAAACTACTCAACACACAAAATCTCAGCACTTCAACAAAAATGAATCCTCATAAATCTTAAAGATAGTCAATAATATAAGCATTTTAACAACAAAATGTGCACTCATTGTAGTAAAAATCCATAATATCTCAATATAATGTGATTTCTCAAAACATAAAATCTTCACAATTTTGATGAAACTAAATCATCCAAATAAAGTTCATATACGAGGTGCACGCAAACTAAATCTTCATATCTTAATGCAAAGCAACTACTCAACAAGTAAAACCTCAGTTCTTCATTAAAAAAATTAACATGATTCATAAAGCTAGTCATTATTTAAGCATTTTAATAACAAAAATACAGTCATTATAGTAAAGCTCTGTAAGATCTCAGCGTAAAGTAGCAGCTTCACAATATGACAAAAATAAATAGTCAAAACAAAATTCATACGAGTAGAATTACTTAGGTTGCATGAGCTGGTCCAAACTACACAGTTAATATAAGCATTTTCAAAACAAAAATTGCACTCATTTCAGTAAAAGTTCCATAAGATATCAACATTTTAAGTCTATTCACAACATAGAAGGTTCACAATATTGATAAAGTTAAATCAGCTTAATCGCTAGGTATATAATTTTTGGTTTAAGCTGTCAAATTTATTCTTTTAGTAAAATTTAAAAAGAGAAATCATACTAGTTGGAATTCTTTAAAGACTAGATCTTTTACCAGTTCCTCACAAGGAAAAATTAAGACCTTGTAGATTTGTTACAAAGAAGCAAATGTGCAACAATATCATACACTAAAACCATGAAATGCAAGACCAACAAAATTCTTAAAGTTTATACTATGTACTAAGTTATTCCTGCATTCTTCACGTGTTGAGAAGTTTAGCACAACAACGTATTCTGTTCGAGAAAAAGTAACATCTCTTAGGACTATCTATAGCTCATCCTTGAGTTCAGAATCTTTGGATGTAGACTATACAAGGGTAAAGGGCATTCTATAAAAGATAGTACCCGGGAAATAAATGCCTTAATAAAGCTTAAATGCTATGCAGGTTTTGTTTTTCCAACTAAATTGTCATATTAACTTGAAATCAATATTGATAACTTAGCTAGTCATTGCACCAACAAATTCGTCTTAGAATAATAATTCTCAATGTAAGGGCGCAGCAAACTAAAGCTCAATACAAACATGGTTTTAAGGAGTATCAAGAAAGGTATTTTGGAAATTGACCTGAGAATTCAATCATTAAGCAACAAAGAACAGGTGAAATAGGGGATAAATAAATGAATCACAGCACAGGGCCCAATTCCTCAAATAGTAAAATCATTCTCAAGAGACAAACTCTAGTGGGTCCCTTTTCTCCCATATAAACTACAATAATAAATTTACTTCAACAAACTAATAACATAGAAATTCAAAATATATCTTTTTCAACATTTTGAGAGTGTTGCATGACTTGATCAATAGATGGAGGCAATGAAATTGGCTTGCATATCCTCTTTATCAAGAATCAAGAAATCTTTATCGATTATTTGCATTTCTTGACTAGAAGGCATGGTAGAACTTGCACTTGTGATTTTAGATAGAGTTCGTACAGGTTTGTTACCATAGAGAGTGCTCTTGTTTAAAGATTCCACCTTTTTTAGAAATCCCTAAAGAGGAGCTCAAAGATCTCGGTCTTTGCTCTAGTCCCTTTCCTATAGCACCTGAAATCAAAAAACATATCATCAAAGTTTATCAAATACATTGTAGATTTGGAAAAACACAACATATTTGAACAAATACTTACTTGTTTCAAATTCTTGAGTGTATTTCTTACCAATGGTTCCTATTCTTTGACTAATAGACATGGTGGAGTACTTAAGCCCTTGTCCTTGACCCATCCCTATAAAACCTAGATAAATAAATCATACTCGATACTTTAGCATTTAAATTCATATAAATATATGGCACATAACTTTACCACATGTGTGATCATTAAATACGTCTTTAGTCCACAACCTAGAATATCAATAGCAACCTGATTTCAATCAGTATATAAAACATCTCACTTGGTTCAAACTCTTGAAGGTATTTCTTTATAGCATTACTAGATTGAGGAAATAAACTCTTAGTTGAAATATTATCTTTCTTAGCTAAAGATCAAATCCCTCTTTCTCATTATTTTCCTATAACACCAGGCACGACAAAGGTATACGTAGTACTCTTTTTAGTTGATCTGACCTCATTTTCAATCTTCAATTATTTCATCCTGAACCTGTAAAATAACCTAAAGTGACAAAAGATTATGAAAAAAATATGGAACGATATAGTAATATAGGAAATCATCATGCATGTCATAAGAATGCCTAACAATATAATTATTCTGTTGGATAACCAAAACATTACCTCATTACTTCTTTTTTATTTTTTGTGATGGACTTCCTAACTTTGCAGTATCTTCATCTATTGCAATATCATCATCTACTTTTTCCAATATCTCACAGGAATCATGAGGTTGAGACTTCCTCATTACTTTTCAACCTTTGTTGGAAATTATCATTAACATAAAACACTTGAGATGCTTGGTATGCTAAAATAAATGGCTCATTTTTTTCAAAAATCTACCCCGATTAACACTTACAAAGTTATACTCATATTTTTTGACTCCCTTTATCAAATCATACACATCAAACTAATTATATCAAAATAAGATCACTATTCTATCTGGTAAAAATTGCAACTCAATAACCTCTGTTAAAACTCTCTATTATTCAATGTTCTCACCTGGAGTACCATTATCGCCAAGTACAACAACTTTTTATCATAATCTTCTATGTGAAATCTTTATCCATATACAATATAACCATTAAAATGTGTTGAATATTTTATAGGATCACGTGAAAGTGAAAGTAAATCTTCCATGATCTGACTATCATCTCTTTTATGCAATTGTTGGTTCCATGTTGCATTAGACAAGTGTAGAATAGTATCTTTATGAGTTTGTGCAAATTCTATATAAAATTAAAGTGAATCATAAATCTCATATAGAAAAGAAATTACCCTAAAGGAAATAATAAAAATGAGACTACATGAGTGCTTTCCATACTTGATAACGGTAAGACTTCATCACAATTTTTTAATATGTATATATGTGCTTGTTTCAATTCATCGGCAATAATCTCACATGGATCTTTAGCTTCCAAAATGTTTCCATGATGATAAAATATAGATAAACCTCCATCAGATTCTTCTAAACCCCTATCATAATTCCTTTCAGTCCAATTGAATTTTGTGTCAATTCTATGCAAATACATTGAACATAAGGTCATACACTCATTTGCATGTGGCCCTCTGTAATAGAACCTTTTGGGCATGCCCAATTACCAATGAAAGATTTCAAAAAGTACAACCATCATTCCATAGAATACATCTACCTATAATGAATAGGCCTGGCAATCTTAGCTTCAGTAGCTAAATGAATAGCTAAGTGCACCATGACATCGAAAAATAAATGAGGAAAGACCTTTTCTAACTTGCAAAATGTTATGGGAATTTGAACTTAAATATGTTCCAAATCATTTGTTCTAAACTCCTTGGATCCAAGAATACAAAAAAATAAGATCACTCAATAAGTGCTTCAGACACTTCTTTGGACAACATACCATGAAGTGAAAGAGGGAGTAGATGTCGTAAAAGAACATGACAATCATTACTTTTCAACCCTGAGATCTTATAATCTTTAAAGTTCACACATAGAGAAATATTAGATGAAAAACCCTCTGTCACTTTTAGATTATTTAAGAAAAGACAAAATTTGTGCTTATCTTTAGGAGGCAATGTGTAGCATGCAATTGGAACTTCAACTTTCTCCCTCTTTTGGAAGAGGTGCAATTCCGGTCTAATGTTCATCTCTTGTAAGTTTAATCGAGTGTTAATTGTATCCTTGGTATTTTCTTTGACATTCATAAACGTCCCCATAAAAGCCTTACATATATTTTTTCAATATGTATAACATCCAAATTATATCGTAATAAGAGATACTCCCAATATGGAAGTTTAAAAAAAGATACTTTTCTTGTTCTAGCTAACCTTTTGAACTTTTTGTGATATCTTCTTTCTTTTCTTTGGATCTCTTGATAATTGTTTCCTTTCAAGATCTTGTACTTGATTAAGTATCTTTGTACCATAATGTTTTTTTTGTGGTGGCCTTATCTCTTCTGTACCATCAAAGGAATGCTTCTCAAAGTTTCTTTGTGATTGAGAGGATGGTAATATCGATGACCCATCAAACACTACTTCTTACTATTAGCCAATCGAATTAACGAAATGCCTTTGCTGCAACACGGACATGCCAATATTCCTTTGCTCCATCCATATAAATTTCCATATGCTGGAAAGTAATTAATGGTCCATAACAACGATGCATGCAACATGAAATTTTGTTTAGTTGATGCATCATAGGTCTCAACACCAATTTCCCATAACTCATTCAATTCCTCTATTAAAGGTTGAAGATATATATCAATTGCATCTCCTGGACCATTTTGACTAGGAATAAGCATTGACAAAATAAAATTTACTTGTTTCATACCTAACCAAAGTGGTAAATTATAAGGAATATGAACCATAGGCCAAATTCTATGTGAGGTTTTTGAGTTTTGAAATGGATAAAATCCATCACTAGCAAGTCCAAGTCTAACATTAAGGGGTTCGGCCACAAATGAAGGATAAAGTTCATCAAATGACTTCCATGCCATTGAATCAGTTGGGTGTCTCATTATTCTATCATCAACTCTTTCATCCTTATGCCATGTCATTAGAGTAGATATATTTGTATACATAAACAACCTATGAAGTCTAAGATTTAAGGTAAAATAGCGTAAACTCTTTACTATTATCTTTTAACATTTTTGTTCCTTGTTTCACCGCTACAATTATCTATTATCCATCTAGATGTACAACAAAATTTGCAAGAATAAAGTAAGATATCTTCCTTTCAGATAATATGCAATCATTAGTGCAAGCATCTATCTTATTGTAAGAAAGTTTGAGTTCTTGAATTATCTTCTTTGCCTCATAATATGAGTTTGGCAAATTGGCGCCATCAGGAAACAACACCTCTTTCAATATTTTCCATAACATTGTAAATGATGCATTAGTCCAACGGCCCATAATTTTGATGTGAAATAATTTAATCAAAGAGGAATGCTTTGACCTTTTAAATTTTGGTACAGTGGTTGCTAGAAATCCTTCAATAGTTTTTAAAATCATTTTGCTTCAACTTTTGGCTCCTCCTCAAATAAATCAACATAATTAGTCTATATTGGTCCACCATCAAGATTAGGATACAGATCTTTCAATAATTCTTCTACTTCATCTTCACTCTAACATTCTTCCACTTTATCATCATATTCATCTTCATATTCGGATTCAGATAGCGGTTCACCCAAGCATTTTCCATAGTGAAATCAGAAAGTATAATTCTGAACTATTCCATGTACTTCTAAATGTGTCTCAATTTTTTTACGAGTTACTAAAGTAGTACATCAATATTTGTTACATGGACATCGTATTTCATGTTCTTCTCTTATTTTTTGAAAAGCATAATTCAGAAACTTTTTGACCCTACTTTTGTAAATTTCATTGTCCCAGTCATTAATATGTTTCATCAATTTCCTACTAGGTGCCATAACCTTATAAAAGACATAAATATTAGATTGAGAAAAACTAAATGATAAAAAATTATATGCAGGGATGCTTATCAAAATCAACATCATTAGTAAGCTACCTGATAAAGTTATCATTAAGGACCTCAGTAAAAGAATTATCTTACAACTAATAACCTATGATATAAGGTTATTGTACTTTGAGAAATGTCAAACAATTTTCCATATATGTCTTCTAGAATAACAGAAAGACTATCAACAGGAAGACTATCTTCAAGAATTGATTATTTGAGGAAAAACTTGAAGGTCATATCTTACATTACTCTCATGAACATGTTTTGGCATATTTTGGAATATATATATATGCATATATATATTGGAATTTCCAAAATTGCACATATACTACATTCATGATTGTTTAAGTACTATGATCTTGTTGCTACTGGAATCAAAGCAAGGAACGAATTTGATGCATAGTACGTTGCTGCTAAACAAGGGGATTTGGGTATGTTGATGGTCGTATAACATCTCAATTATAATTCTCTATTCTCTAGATCTAGTCTTCTAGTAGACTTACTGTAACAACTTGAGACTACCCCTAGTCGTTACTCAGTGCTTAAGGTCCCAAGAAACCACAAGCTAACCCGTGAGATGGTACCTGTTGTGACCAGTGAATAACATAATCATGAATGCGGAAGAATAACTGAAATGCCATAAGGTTTTAATAATGAAATAACTACCAAGTTATGAATCTGATAAAAATACTTAAATCTAAATTGTCTGAATAGCTAACTGTAGTGTCTGAAAAAGTCTAAACTGGATACTGTGAGTTGATGGGACAGGCCCCAACTAACTCTACCAACTATTGATATAAAGACCTAAAGTAATATAATTTGTCCTCGGAGGATGAGAAATCACCACTACTATTGTACTGCTGATAATCTGAGAATCTAAGTGCAATTCGAGAATTGAGCGTCAGCAACTATGATATGAGACATCATAGCGCAAACGAAAAGGTATGCGATCAGTACTTTGAATGAACTGATATGCTAAATGAAGTAGGCTGATATGCATAGGCTCATGAATAGGATTGATAATAATTAACTAGACATATATGTAAAGCATGGAGTACTAAATAAAGTGCATGGAATCTGTCGATACTGAAAATGCAGGAAAATATTTAAATACTATGGATACAAGACCAAGCATATAACATGAACTGAGTAAAATCTGTAAACTAATATACTAAGATAACTACAATCTTTATGCTTTAGTCAAACAACACTAAAACTGAATAACTGAGCTGGGACTATAACTGAGACTATATCTGAGATTGTGGGAGGTATCATCTAATCGACATTCCCCAATTTAAGCTAATCGGGGTCCAACCTATAAACCCAATTTAAAGGGTGTTAATACCGTTCCACGAGTATTAACAATGGTTGCATAGATCCACTAAATTGATATATGATATACAAAGGACTAAGGGTGTCAAGCCTGAATTGACGGGTGACCCCTGCGAGATAGTCAAGCCTATTTTAACGGGTGACTAGTCATATCCTACGCTGGCTAAGTATTTCTAGAGTATAGGAACTTTTACTAATGACTTTGCCTATCTGAAGGGGAAGCTATCATCCCTAGACTCGCTTGGTTCTAAATCTTACTCCCAACTGAAAGACACTAAGATACTAGACTATTCTGAGTTGAATAACCGATATCTGACTATTTCGATAATGCTCATTATATATCTGAAGACTATTTTGTAATATACTAGGGCTAGATTAAATAAACAACTAAGGTTTTCGAATATTCAATACCCCCAGGACACAAAACAACAATACTGTAAAGACAATAACGCTTGAAGGCCCAAAACAAGAAGGCTCTTATTAAATTAATCACTCTTGTTGGAATTTTATCAAACACTTGTAGTTCATGATCTTAAAATAATCATAGGAATGTGATGGAACTTGTAGCAATAGCATGAATTCATCATAATAGCATTAAATCATGATTTAATTCAATAAATAATAATTTTAAAACATGGGGGATTGAATAAGAACAATAATTCCATGGTAACATGGTATAGAATGATAGTTAATGGACATTCATGGGTGAAATCCCAATTTGAAACAAAATTACTTAAAAAGATCACAATTTTATAATTTAAAAAGATTTCTTGGACTCCATGGATGAAGGAAATCCATGGATGAACATCTAACATACATGGGATGATGAATTTGGAAGGATTGATAGAGAGTTCTTGAGATTTGACCTTGATTCTTGAGAGCTAGGGTTTCTTGTTCTTAAAAAAGAGGATTTTAAATTTAAGAGAAAGTGAATAATGATGAGTATTAGGGGCTAAATTTCGTGTTTAGGGCGAGTTTAGGGCTTAGGAAAAAGACCCAAATACCCTTAACCAAATTTAAACACACAAGATAGAAACTGAAATCCTGATTTTTGGCCTTGGCACGATGCGCCACTATCGCACCAAGCCACTGGAAAAGGAACAACTGGGACCTAGACAAATGCCATGATGTGCCACTATCACAGTAAGCCTATGGATGCCAATTTACCACTCTCCGCGATGCACCATAATTGTGGAGGCCCACTGAAAATTCAAAACCGTCAAATTAACCTATGGCGCGATGCGCCAGGATCGCAGACCCTCACTATATTTTTACAAATGGGAGATTGTCCTGCTCTGCGATGCACTAAAGGTTAAAATGACGGGGTTTTATGATTGAAACTTAAAATCGCCATAACTTGTTACCCGGTTATTAGATTTGGGAAAATTTTATATCGTTGGAAAGCTAATTGAATTTCTAATGCAATGGAAAGCTCTAAACTGATAAATAATGAGTGTTTCAAAAATTTCATATACGAATTCTTATGTATTAGGACTTAAATTATGCTAGGGAAGTATAGGTTGTTACAATATGTCCCCCTTGAGATCATTCATCCCCAAATGAAATTGATTAAGCTGAGGGAACTGATGGACGATTTTTCACACTGAATATGCTTGTCTGATACATAGAATACATGACTCAACTAATTCGTGAATACAGGACTGATATGAACATGATTTGCAAATGAAACTGAGCATGATAGAGAAAAATCTCAAGAAGATTTGGTACCTTATAATGAATTTGGATTCGCAAAGAAGAGATGAGGGTACATAGTCAGCATATCTACCTCTGCTTCCCAAGTGGCTCAATCCTTTTATGGGAGAGATTTTCAAGAACACAAGATCATCGACCTCAAACTTGAGATCCTTTCTACAAGACAAAGACATCAACCACTTGCTACAGTTCATGCATCCTACATTTCTCAAACCAATATAATAAATATACAAAAGAGAGTGAGAAGGAACATGGTTACTAACTTGGAGATCATAAGGTAGTGACTATTCAGTTAAAATTGGCAATGTTGTACCCCTGACTTGTGGTTGTTGAGTAGTGAAGAATTTTTTTATTTACCTTATTTCATTCATCTCATCTTCTAAGGAAGACAAACGATAATTCAATGATTAGTTTTCCTTATTCAGGTATTTGTTTACCTCTTGAGTATAACGTAGCATGGAAAATAATTCATCCTTGGAGGAAGTGCCACCTCTTAAGTAATTCGCCTTTACTCCACCCCAAAGGCAACAACATGGCTACAATTTTGAGGCCCAAAATGCTTTTCAACAATCTCTATGCAAGATAAAGATGGATCTACATTCACTATTTCCTCTATTTGAGCCTGCAAAATATAAACAGAAATATGTTCTATCTTTATTTATATAATTTCAAGTAACTAATATACATATTAAATTTATGAAACACATATGTTTTTAAATTGCTTCAGGTTCAATGAGCTTGTTATCTTTCTTTCGACTCTCATAGAAAATAGTCCCAAAATCTAGTGGATTTCCATCATTCCCTCCTTTTACATCAAAGACAAACATGTCAAATAACACCTCATAAATATTTTTTTAGGAAAATAAATTTATGATAATAAGTTTTCAAAAATAATATCTCGAATAGGTTTGCTACCCATGTGATGAAGCATCATCAACTTGGCTCAGTTTGCTGCATTTCTTTGGCTTCTCTCCTATATTTGTAAAACAATAAGCTAACTTTTAATAATCCAAATAAAAATTATAAAACAAAAGGGAGTTGCATAAATCCCCATAAGGAAATCCATCTCTAAACCAGGGAGCAGCCTAAACCCCCTTATTGTCTTGCTAGATTTCAGATAAGAAAGTCTAGTCAATCTAACCGGCCTTCTTAGTAAAAGTTAAATCTAATTTTCGTAAATATGTTTAAGAAACATTACTGGTCCACCCCATATACCTTGATATGCTTTAAAATTATTTCTAGGTGTGCAACCTCATCCTGCAACAACTTGTTATGATTTTTATCTCGATTGAATTCTTTCAGTATGTTTTCCAACACTAATTTCAAATGACCATTCTCCGGAGAGAAGCAAAAGGAATGAAACAAATAAAAGTATTTGCATACTTGAAAAACTATAGAAGAAAAATATTCTTTTACCAACCACTCCCATTATTTCTTGTCTATTCCATTTGGCTTATTCTTCAGAACTTGTTGAAGTGAATTATTCTTCACATATTTTCCATATAAGCATCCTCTCCATTTGATCCATAACTCATGCATCTATCTCAAAATATGATCATGATGATCACTCAGTTCAACACCCTCAAATTTATCCTATAATAATCAAAATATGGAATAAGTTAATGAATTACAAATACTACCAAACTATTTTACCAACAAAGGACCATTACATGAAGAATATGATGAGCTCAGATTTTATTGGAAGAAGAAGAGATTTTATACTAAAAAAAAAGTTTGATCAGATGTTAATTACCTCAATAGTTTCCCACATGTGATTTAATTTTTCTTGGCTAATATCACTCCATGATGATACTCCCAGCGGACATATATTACTATCATGAATAATTTTTCCCAAATGCCTCAAAAATAGTTTGCCATTTTTTCCAACCATCTGATTATTATAAAATGTTAAGTTCAGTTTTTCTCCTATTTCAAAGGAAGTATATTCTTTGCACTTATTGCTACCTCAAACTCTATTTACCTTTCCACGATTAGATGAACCTACCGTTGTACAATTTGGTAAAACCTACAACAATAAAATTTAGTTCAACAAATTAATAACATATGAATTCAAAATATACCTTGTTCAAAATTTTAAGAGTGTTGCATGACTTGATCAATAGATGGAAGCAACAAAATATTGGCTAGCATATCCTCTTTCTCAAGAACCATGGGATCTTCATCCATTCTTCGTATTACTTGACAAGAATGCATGGTAGAACTTGAAATCGTTATTTTAGATAGAGTTTGCATATGTTGGTTAGCATTGAGGGTGCTCTTGCTGAAAATTCCACTTTTTTTAGAAACCCCTAAAAGGGAGCTCAAAGATCTAGGTTTTTTCTCTAGTCCCTTTCCTATAGCACCTGGATCCAAAAAACATATCATAAAAGTTCATCAAATACATATAGTACAACAACAAAAACAAAATACCCAGTGTATTCCCCCAAAGTGGGGTCTGGGGAGGGTAAAGTGTACGCTATATAAGGGTCTCAAACTACTCTAAAGTTTAAATGAAAAAAGATGTAGGGCTTGCAACATTTCTCCTTGGGATCTTACTGTTATTAGAGAAAGTGGTTGGAGAGAAAGGACTTTCTTGGCAATGGAATTAAGCTTTGAAACTAGTGCTCTAAATAAAGTAACATCTTTTACCTGGTTGGTTACTATGTAACTGACGCTGAACTAGTGATATATCTCATTGAATCCCCTTAAAATACAAGGAATATACTAGTGGTTCTGGCACCTTTGAAATACTTTTGACAGCACCTTCTTGGTGCTACATTAATAATACTAAAAAAAAAGAAAAGGAGAACTTCTAAGAAGATGGGAAATGAAACATATTTATTGAGAGCCAATCATTTCCTATGTAACTTTACTGACAAAGTAAGTATGTTACACCAAATAATTAGTAGTACCCAATCAATAAAAGTGTAACTATATTCATTAATTGAAACTCAACATATAAAAGCTTAGAATTTTGACAAAAAATCTACATAATTCTTAAAGACTAGTCATAGTACAAGCATTTTCACAACAAAAATTGTACTTACTTGCCTATATCTTTTGACCCAACATGTATGACTACAAACCTCTAACTTCTAAGTAAGCAAATCACATAAATTTATTCACAAAGCAAATACATTACACTAAATATAAGCAGCACCAGCACAATAAAAACTCGTAGTATTCATAAACCGAAATAGCTATAATTAAGATATAAAAAATTAATCAACCACAAAGGGCTTGATCTATCAGCATCCATCTAAACTTCTTTAAAATTTCTTAAGATCTCAACTCAATGTAACTACTCAACACACAAAATCTCAGCACATCGACAAAAATGAATTCTTATAAATCTTAAAGATAGTCAATAATATAGGCATTTTAACATCAGAAAGTGCACTCATTACAATAAAACTCTATATGATCTCAATAAAATGTGAATTCTCATAACATAAAAGCTTCATGATTTTGATGAAATTAAATAGTTCAAATAAAGTTCATATACGAGGTGCACGCAAACTAAATCTTTATATCTCAATGCAAAGCAACTACTCAATAAGTAAAACCTCAGTTTTTCATTAAAAAATTCACATGATTTATAAAGCTAGTCATTATATAAGCATTTTAACAACAAAAATATAGTCATAACAGTAAAGCTCTGTAAGATCTCAGCGTAAAGTAGTAGCTTCATAATATGATAAAACTTAATAGTCAAAATAAAATTCATACAAGCAGAATTACTTAGTTTGCATGAGCTGGTCCAAACTACATAGTTAATATAAGCATTTTCACAACAAAAATTGCACTCATTGCAGTAAAAGTTCCATAAGATATCAACATCTTGCGTCTATTCACAACAGAAAAGGTTCACAATATTGATAAAGTTAAATTATCTTAATCACTAGGTGTATAATTTCTGGTTTAAGCTAGCAAATCCTTGGTTAAGTACTATTTATTCTTTTAGTAAAATTCAAAAAGAGAAATTATACTAGTTGGAATTCTTTAAAGACTAGAGCTTTTACTAGTTCCTCACAAGGAAAAATTAAGACCTTGCAGATTTGTTACAAAGAAGCAAATGAGCGATAATCTCATACACTGAAACCATGAAATGCAAGACCAACAAAATTATTAAAGTTTATAATATGAACTAAGTTATTCTTGCATTCTTCACGTGTTGAGAAGTTTAGCACAACAACATATTCTGTTCAAGAAAAAGTAACATCTCTTAGGACTATCTATAGCTCATCCTTCAGTTCAGAATCTTCGGATGCAGAATATACAAGGGTAAAGGGCATTCTATAAAAGATAGTACCCTGGAAATAAATGCCTTAATGTTGTTTAAATGCTATGAAGGTTTTATTTTTCCAACTAAATTGTCTTATTAACTTGAAATCAATGTTGACTACTAAGCTAGTCATTGCACCGAAAAATTCGGCTGAGAATATTAAGTCTTATGTAAGGGAGCAGCAAACTAAAGCTCAGTACAACATGATTTTGAGGAGTATCAAGAAAGGTATTTTGGAAATTGACCTGAGATTCAATCATTAAAAAACAAAGAACAGGTGAAATATGGGATAAATAATCATACTGCAGGGCCCAGGTCCTCAAATAGTAAAATCATTCTCAAGAGGCAAACTCTAGTGGGCCCCTTTCCTTCCATATAAAAACTACAATAATAAATTTACTTCAACAAATTAATAACATAGGAATTCAAAATATACCTCTTTCAATATTTTGAGAGTGTTGCATGACTTGATCAACAGATGGAGGCAATGAAATATTGGCTTGAATATCTTCTTTCTCAAGCATCAAGAAATCTTTATCAATTCTTTGCATTTCTTGACTAAAAGGCATGGTAGAACTTGAACTTCTGATTTTAGATGTTGTTTGCACATGTTGGTTACCATAGAGGGTGCTCTTGTTTAAAGATTCCACCTTTTACAGAAATCCCTAAAGAGGAGCTCAAAGATCTACGTCTTTGCTCTAGTCCCTTTCCTATAGCACCTGAAATCAATAAACATATCATCAAAGTCCATCAAATACAATATAGATTTGGAAAAACACAACATATTTGAACAAATACTTACTTGTTTCAAATTCTTGAGTGTATTTCTTACCAATGGATCCTATTCCTTGACTAAGAGACATGGTGGAGAATTTAAGCCATTGTCCTCGACCCATCCCTATGGAACCTAGACAAATAAATCATTCTCGATATTTTAGCATTTAAATTCAAATAAATATATAGAACATAACTTAACCACATGTGTGATCATTAAATACGTCTTTAGTTCACAGCCTAGAATATCAATAGCGACCTGATTTCAATCATTATATAAAATATCTCACTTGGTTCAAACTTTTGGAGGTATGGCTTTATAGCATTACTAGATTGAGGAAATAAGCTCTTAGTTGACATATTATCTTTCTTAGCTAAAGATCTAAGGCCTCTTCCTCATCCTTTTCCTATAACACCAGGTGCGACAAAGGTATATATAGTACTCTTTTTAGTTAATCTGACCTCATTTTCAATGTTAAATTGTTTTATCCTGAACCTATAAGATAACTAAAAGTGGCAAAAGATTATGAATAAAATGTGGAACGATATAGTAATATAGGAAATCATCATGCATGTCATAAGAATGCCTAACAATATAATTATTATCTTAGATAACCGAAACATTATTCATTAGTTCTTTTTCATTTTTTTGTGACGAACTTCCTAACTTTACAGTATCTTCATCTATTTCAATATAATCATCCACTTTTTCCAATGTCTTATAGGAATCATGAGGTTGATTCTTCCTCATTACTTTCCAACCTTTGTTGGAAATTATCATTAACATAAAACACTTGAGATGCTTGGTCCGCTAAAATAAATGGCTCATTTGTTTTCAAAAATCTACCCCTATTAAAACTCACAAAGTCATACTCATCATTTTTACTCCCTTTATCAAATCATATGCATCAAACGAAATTACATCAAAATACGATCACTCTTCTATCTAGTAAAAATTTCAACTCAATAACCTTTGTTAAAACACTATATTATTCAACGTTCTCACCAGGAGTACCATTATCGCTAAGTACAACAACTTTTTATCATAATCTTCTACATGAAATCTATATCCATATACAATATAACCACTACAATGTGTTGAATATTTTTAGGATCATGTGAAAGTAAAAGTAAATCTTCCATGATCCGACTATCATCTCTTTTATGCAATTGTGCGACCTATGAATAAGATTGCACTAAATACTTCAGAATGAGTTATATAATATTAAAATATTAAATTTGATGGTTATGTATTACTTACCCTATCTTTTAACCATTTAATAAATTGTCGGTTCCATGTTGCATCAGACACGTGTCGAATAGTATCTTTATGAGTTTGTACAAGTTCTCTACAAAATTAAAGTGAATCATAAATCTAATATAGAAAAGAAATACCCTAAAGGAAACAATAAAAATGAGACTACATGAGTGCTTTCCATACTTGAGATATGGTAAGACTTCATCACAATTTTTTAATATGTATATATGTTCTTGTTTCAATTCATCGGCAACAATCTTACATGGATCTTTAGATCCCAAAGTGTTTCCATGTTGATAAAATATAGATAAACCTTCATCAAATTCGTTTAAATCCCCATCATAATTCCTTTCAGTCCAATTGAATTTTGTGTCAATTCTATGCAGATACCTTGAACATAAGGTCATACACTCATTTGCATGTAGCCCTCTACAATAGAACCTTCAGGGCATGCCCAATTACCAATGAGAGATTTTAAAAAATACAGCCACCATTCTATAGACTGCATTTGCCTACAATGAATAGGCCTGGCAATATTAGCTTCAGTAGCTAAATGAATAGCCAAGTGCACCATGACATCAAAAAATGAAGGAGGAAAAACCTTTTCTAAGTTGCAAAGTGTTATGGAAATTATAACTTAAATATCTTCCAAATCATTTGTTCTCAACTCCCTGGATCCAAGCACACTAAAAAATAAGATAACTCAATAAATGGTTCACACACTTCTTTGGGCAACATACCATGAAGTACAAGGGGGAGTAGATGTTGTAGAACAACATGACAATCATTACATTTCAATCTAGATATCTTATAATCTTTTAAGTTCGCACATTAAGAAATATTAGATGAAAAACCCTCAGGTACTTTTAGATTATTTAAGAAAAGACAAAATTTGTGCTTATCTTCAGGAGGCAATGTGTAGCATGCAGTTTGAATTTCAAATTTCTCCCTCTTTTGGATGAGGTGCAATTCCGGTAAAATGTTTATCTCTTATAAGTCCAATCAAGTGTTAATTGTTTCTTTGGTCTTTTCTTTTATATTCATAAATGTCCCCATAAAATCCTCACATATATTTTTTTCAATATGTATAACATCCAAATTATCTCGCAATAAGAGATACTCCTAATATGGAAGTTTAAGAAAAGATACTTTTCTTGTTCTGGCTATTCTTTTGAACTTTATGTGATATATTCTTCCCTTTCTTTGGATCTCTTGATAATTGTTGCCCTTCAAGATCTTGTACTTGAGTACGTATCTCTGTACCAGAATATTTTTTTGGTGGTGGCCTTTTCTCTTCTGTACCATCAAAGGACAGCTTTTCAAATTTTCTTTGTGACTGAGAGGAAGGTAACATTGATGACCGATCAAACACTACTTCTTACTATTATCCAATCAAATTAAGGAATTGTCTTTGTTGCAACACGAACATGCCAAGTTTCCTTGGTGCTCCAACCAGATAAATTTCTATATGCTTGAAAGTAATTAATGGTCCATAACAATGATGCATGCAACATGAAATTTTGTTTAGTTAATGCATCATAGGTCTCAACACCAATTTCCCATAACTCATTCAATTCCTCTATTAAAGGTTGAAAATATATATCAATTGCATCTCTTGGACCATTTGTACTAGGAATAAGCATTAACAAAATAAAATTTTCTTGTTTCATACATAACCAAAGTGGTAAATTATAAGGAATAAGAACCATGGGCTAAATGCTATGTAAGGTTTTTGAGTTTTGAAATGGATAAAATCCATCACTAGCAAGTCCAAGTCTAATTAAGGGGTTCGGCCACAAATGAAGGATAAAGTTCATCAAATGACTTCCATGCCATTGAATCAGTCGGGTGCCTCATTATTCTATCATCAACTCTTTTATCCTTATGCCATGTCATTATAGTAGATATATTTGTTTACATAAACAACCTTTGAAGTCTAAGCTTTAAGGGAAAATAGCGTAAACTCTTTACTGCTATGTTTTAATATTTTGTGTTCCTTATTTCCCCGCTACAATTATCTATTATCCATCTAGATGTACCACAAAATTTGCAAGAATCGAGTAAGATATCTTCCTTCCAAATAGCATGCAATCATTAGTTCAAGCATCTATCTTATTGTAAGAAAGTTTGAGTTCTTGAATTATCTTCTTTGCCTCATAATATGAGTTTGGCAAATCAGCGCCATCAGGCAACAACACCTCTTTCAACATTTTCCCTAACATTGTAAATGATGCATTAGTCCAAAGGACCATACTTTTGATGTGAAGTAATTTAATCAAAGAGGAATGCTTTAAAACTTTTAAATTTCGGTACAATGGTTGCTAGAAATCCTTCAATAGTTTTTAAAATCTTTTTGCTTCAACTTTTGGCTCCTCCTTAAATAAATCATCATAATTAGTGTGTATTGGTCCACCATCAAAATTAGGATACAAATATTTCAATAATTCTTCTACTTCATCTTCACTCTCACATTCTTCCACTTCTTAATCATATTCATCTTCATATTTGGATTCAAATAATGGTTCACCTAAGAATTCTCCATGGTGAAACAAGAAAGTATATTTCTGAACTATTCCATGTACTGTTAAATGTGTCTCAATTGTTTTACGAGTTCCTAAAGTAGTATTTCAATATTTGTTATATGGACATCATATTTCATGTTCTTCTCCTATTTTTTGAAAAGCATAATTCAGAAACTTCTTCACCCTACATTTGTAGATTTATTGTCATGGTCATTAATAAGTAGCATCCATTTCTTACTAGGTGTCATAACCTCGTAAAAGACATAAAATATTAGATTGAGAAAAATTAAATGATAAGAAATTATATGTGGGGATGCTTATCAAAATTAACATCACTAGTAAGCTACCTAATAGAGTTATCATTAAGGACATCAGTAGAAGAATTATCTTACAACTAATAACCTATGATATAATATTATTGTACTTTGAGAAATGTCAAACCATTTTCCATATATGTCTCCTAGAATATCATAAAGACTATCTTCAAGAATTAATTATTTGAGGAAAAACTTGAAGATCATATCTTGCATTACTCTCACGAACATGTTTTGGTATGTTTTGGAATATATATATATGTGTGTGTGTGTATGTGTATTGTAATTGCCAAGATTGCACATATACTACATTCATGATTGTTTAAGTACTATGATCTTGTTGCTACTGGATTCGAAGCAAGAAACGAATTTGGTGCGTAGCACATTGCTGCTAAACAAGGGGATTTGGGTATGTTGATGGTAGTATAATATCTCAGTTATAATTCTCTATTCTCTAGATCTAGTCTTATTATAGACTTAATGTAACAACTCGAGACTACCCCTAGTCATTACTCGATGCTTACGGTCCCGAGAAACCACAAGTTAACCCATGAGCTGGTACTTGCTGTGAGCAGTGAGTAATATAATCATGAATACGGAAGAATAACTAAAATACCATAAGGTTTTTATAATGAAATAACTTCCAAGTTATGAATCTAAGAAAAATACTTAAATCTGAATAGTCTGAATAGCTAACTGTAGTGTCTTAAAAGCCTCTAAACTAGATACTGTGAGTTGATGGAAAAGGCCCCAACTAACTCTACTAACTACTGATATAAAGATCTGAAGTAATATAATTTGTCCTCGGATGATGACGAATGTCCACTTCTATTGTACTACTAAAATCTGAGAATCTAAATGCAATCCAAGAATTGAGCGTCAACGCCTATGATATGAGACATCATAGAGTAAAAGAAAAGGTCTACGATCAGTACTTTTAAAGTATTGGTATGCTAAATGAAGTAGGTTGAATTGCATGGGCTCATGAATAGGATTGATAATAATTAGCTAGACATACATGTAAAGAATAGAGTACTGCATAAAGTGCATGGAATCTGTAGATACTAAAAATGCCAGAAATCTATAAATACTGTGGATACATGACCAAACATATAACATGAACTAAGTAAAATATGTAAACTGATATACTCAGATAACTAAAATCTGTATGCTTTTGTCAAACAACACTAAAACTGAATAATTGGGGACTATAACTGAGACTATACCTGAGACTGTGGGAGTTATCATCTAATAGACATTCCCTTATTTGATCTAATCAGGTACTAACAATGGCTGCATGAATCCACTAAATTGATATATAATGTCCAAAGGACTAAGGGTATCAAGCCTGAATTGACGGGTGACCCCTGCGAGATAGTCAAGCCTAGTCTGATGGGTGACTAGTCATATCCTACGCTGGCTAAGTAGTTCTGGATTATAGGGACTTCTGCTAATGTCTTTGCCTATCTGAAGGGGAACCCGCCATCCCTAACTCCCTCGGTTCTAAATCCTACTCCCAACTGAAAGACACAGAGATACTAGACTATTCTGAGTTAAATAACTGATATCTGACTATTCTGATAATGCTCATTATATAATCTGAAGACAATTTTTTAATATACTGGGGCTAGATTAAATAAATAGCTATGGTTTTCGGGCATTCAATACCCCCAGTACATAAAACAACAATACTGTAAAGACACTAAATCTTGAAGGCCCAAAACATGTAGGCTCTTATTAAATAAATCACTCTTATAGGCATTTATCAAACACTTGTAGTTCATGATCTTAAAACAATCATTGGTATGTCATGGAACTTATATAAATAGCATGAATTCATCATAATAGCATTAAATCATGGTTTAATTCTATAAATAATAATTTTAAAACATAGAGGATTGAATAAGAACAATAATTTCATAGTAACATGGTATGGAATCATAGTTCATGGAGATTCATGGGTGAAATCCCAATTTAAAATGCAATAACTTGAAAAGATCACAACTTTATAATTAAAAAGGTTGCTTGGACTCCATGGATGAAAGGGATCCATGGATAAACATCTCACATACCTGGGATAATGAATTTGGATGGATTAACAGAGAGTTCTTGAGATTTGACCTTGATTCTTGAGAGCTAGGGTTTCTTGTTCTTGAAAGAAGGGATTTTTAATTTGAGAGAAAGTAAATAATGATGAGTATTTATGGGTTACATTTAATGTTTAGGACGAGTTTAGGGCTTAGGAAAAAGACCCAAATACTTTTTAACAAATTTAAAAACACAAGCTGGAAACTGAAATCTCAATTTTTAGCCTTGGCGCGATGCGCCACTATCGCGCCAAGCCATTGGAAAAGGAACTACTGGGACCTGGACAAATGCCACGATGCGCCACTATCGCGGTAAGCCTCTGGATGCCAATTTAGCCATCTCCACGATGCACCATGATCGCGGAGGCCCACTGGAAATTCAAAACTATTAAATCAACCTATGGCACGATATGCCATAATCGCGAACCCTCACTAGATTTTTCCAAATGGGAGATTAACCTGCTCCTCTATACGCTAAAGGTTAAAATGACTGGGTTTTGCGACTGAAACTTAAAATTTCCATAACTTCTTACCTGGTTATAGGATTTTGGCAAATTTTATATCATTGGAAAGCTAATTAAATTTCCTACTCAATAGAAGTCTCTAAACTGAAAAATCATGAGTGTTTCAATAATTTCATATACGAATTCTTATGTATTGGGACTTAGATTATGCTAGGAAAATACGGGGTGTTATAATATATCCCCCTTAGGATCATTTGTCCCCTAATGAAACTGGTTCAGCTGAGGGAACTGATGGACTGATCTTACACACTGAATATGCTTGTCTGATGCATGGAATGCATGATTGAACTGATTCATGAATACACAACTTATATGAACATGATGTGCAATTAAAAATAAGCATGATAAAGAAAAATCTTAAGAAGATTTGGTACCTTATACTGAATTTGGATTCACGGAGAAGAGATGAGGGTACTTGGTCCACATATCTGCCTCTGCTTCCCAATTGGCTCCCTCAACGGGTTGATTCCAAGAAAGAACTTTGACTAGTGGAACTTCTTTGTTCCTTAGTCTACGAACTTGATGATAAAAAATTTTGACTGGAAATTCCTCAAAGGAAAGACTGTTCTGAATATCTACACTTTCTAATGGAACAACTACAGTTGGATCATCAATACACTTTTTCAACAATGATACATGGAACACTGGGTGTACCGAGGCTAAATTTGATGGAAACTCTATGTCATAAGCTACCTTTCCAAAATGACTAATGATTCTAAAGGGACCGACATATCGGGAACTAAGTTTCCCTTTCTTGCCGAATCTCCTCACTCCTTTCATGGGAGATTTTCAAGAACACAAGATCATAGACCTCAAACTCGAGATCTTTTCTCCTCACATCTGCATACAATTTTTGTCAGCTTTGAGCATCCTAAGCCTTTCTCTGATCAACTGAATCTTCTCTAACACATCAAATACCAAGTTAGGCCCTACTACTATAGCCTCACCTACTTCAAACCAACCAATTAGAGATCTACATCTCCTACCATAGAAAGCATCAAATAGAGCCATACGGATACTTGAATGATAACTGTTATTGTATGCAAATTCAATCAAAGGAAAATGGTTATCCCAACAACCCTTGAAATCAACAACGCATAATCTCAACATATCCTCAATATTCTGAATGGTCCATTCTGCTTGACCATTTTTCTGATGGTGGAAGGTTGTACTGAGGTAGACTGGGGTACCAAGAACTTTTTGGAATGCTTTCCATAAGTAAAAGGTAAACTGAGTGCCTATATCTAAGATGATAGATATGGGAACATCTTGCAACCTAACCAACCCTTTAAGATAGAGATTGGCATAGTCCTCAGCTAAATAAGAGGTATGGACTGGCACAAAATAAAAGTATTTGGTCATCCTATCTATGATAACCTAAATAGAGTTATGCTGATAGTGGGTACTAGGAAAACCTATCACAAAGTCCATGTTCATATCTTCCCATTTCCATATGGGAATACTAAACTCCTACATGGACCCACTAGCTTCTGGTGCTCAATCTAAACTTGCTGACATATAGGGCACTTAGCTACAAACTCTGCAATATCTCTCTTTATCCTACTCCACCAATAGATCTCCCACAAATTGTGGTACATCTTAGTGGCCCCTGGATAAATAGAGTAACGTGTACCATATGCTTTTGCAAGAATTCATTGCCTTAAATAATCTACACTAGGCACACACAATCTACCCAGACAACGCAAAACACAATATCCCCCTTGGGAGAAAACCTCCACTTTCTGATCTCTTATTGATTCATTCAACTTAACTAGACTGGGATCTTTTTCCTACTTTTCATCACCTCAGAAACTAGAGATAACTCTGAGCTACTCTGCACTCATACACTACCTTCTGCTGAATCAAGTAAATGGATACCTAGTAAGGTAAGCTGATGGACTTCCTAAGATAACTTTTTATTACCATCCTCAACATGAGCTACACTACCCATAGACATTCTACTGATAGCATCAGCCACTACATTAGCCTTGCCCAGATGATACAGAACACTCATGTCATATCTTTTAATAACTCTAACCATCTTCTCTCATGCAAATTCAAATATTTTAGAGAGAACACATGCTTAAGGCTTTTGTGATTTGTGAACACGTCTACATGCACCCTATACAAGTAACGCCTCCAAATCTTTAAGGCAAATACTACCGCTGCTATCTTAAGATCATGAGTCGGATAATTCTTCTTATGAGGCTTAAGTTGTCTAGAGGCGTAGTCTATATACTTACCTTTCTGCATGAGGACACAACCCAAACCTACTCTGAATGCATCACAGTACATGACAAAACCATCTGAACCATCTGGTAGAGTAAGAACTGGGGCTGAGTTGAGTCAATTCTTCAACTCCTGAAAACTCTTCTCGTATGAATCTGACCACTAAAACTTAACTTTCTTCTAAGTCAATCAGGACATGGGGGATGCAATAGAAGAGAACCCTTCAACAAAACAACAATAATAGCAAGCTAAACCTAAGAAACTATGGATATCTAATGGAAAGATGGATCTAGGCCAGTTTCTTATCGTTTTTGTCTTTTGAGAATCAACTCTAATGCTATCACCAAAAATAATATGGCCAAGGAAAGCTACTGATCTTAGCCAGAATTCACACTTACAAAATTTAGCGAACAACTAATGGGCTCTAAGAGTTTGAAGCACTACTCTGAGGTGTTCTGAATGATCGTTTTCTCTATGGGAGTAATCAAGAATATCATCAATGAATACTATGATAAACATGTCCAAGTACTGCTTGAACACTCGGTTCATCAAGTCCATGAAGGCTTCTAGGGCATTTTTAAGACAAAGGACATGACTAGAAATTTGAAGTGACCATACCGAGATCGGAAAGTTATTTTTGGAATATCATATTCTCTGACTCTAAGTGGATGATAGCCTGATCTGAGGTCTATCTTGGAAAAGTAACTGGCACCCTAAAGTTGGACGAACAACTCATCGATTCTAGGAAGTGGATATTTATTCTTGACTGTGACCCTATTCAACTAACGGCAATCTATGCACATTCTGAGAGAACAATATTTCTTATGCACAAATAGAACAGGTGCGCCCCATGGGGAGACGCTGGGTTTGATGAATCCCTTATCTAGGAGATTCTTTAACTGTTCTTTTAGTTCTTTAAATTTAGTTAGAGATATTCTATATGGAAGAATAGATATAAGTTAACTATCTGGGAAAAGGTCTATTCTGAAGTTAATTTCCCTTTCTGGAGGAACTTCGGAAAGATCTTCAGGAAATATATCTGATAATTCATTTACTACTGGAATTGACTAGAGAGTTAGATTTTTTGAGTTAAAGTCTTTGACTCGTACAAGATGGTAGACACACCCCTTGGATATCATCTTTCTGGCTCTAAGGTATGAAATCAACTGACCCCTAAGAGTTGTAGTACTACCGCTCAATTCAAGGACTAGTTCATTTGGGAACTGAAAATAAACTATTCTATTTCTAAAATCAATCGAGGAATAGAATGAGTGAAGCCAATCCATACCGAGAATAATATCAATATCCGTCATCTCTAACTCTACGAGGTCAACTGAGGTAACTTTTTGAGATATTATGACCAAAAATTTCCTATATACCTATCTGGCTACAATAGAAGTGCTTACTAGGGTAGACACTAAAAAGGGCTCTGTTAGAGTTTCGAGACTGACTCTAAATTTGACATTTATATATGGGGTTACAAAAGAAAGAAAAACTCCAAGGTCTAGAAAAGCATAAATATGTAAGTGAAAGGCCTGCAATATACTAGTAACTATGTTAGGAGAATTTTCCTGAACTTGGCGGGACTAAAGAGCATATCATCTGTTTGGACACTGACCACTTGTAGCATTGGAAGTGGCACCCTACTAAGTTGGGCAGCTGGATAGGACTAGTGATTGATGGGACTAGCCTTGTTGGTGCGTATCCCTACCTTTCTGAGCAACTACCCAAAAATCTCAAATCTGATGGCCTAGCTTGCCACACCTAAAGTACATATCACTACCCACTCTTAACTCATCTTGATGGTGTCTGTCGCACTTTTGACATAAAGGATTGGTACGAGCACTACTAACACTGCCCTGGGACATAGAGCCTAGTACCCTATCCTTATTGTTATTTCTAAATTTGGGTACTGGGTACTGTCTAAAGAAGGTACTGGGGCTGAAGACCTCTGATGAAACTGAGGACGGTTACCTTCTTTTGACTTTGGCTGATTGAAATTAAAACTACCCATCCTAGCTCTCTTGTTTTCTCTCTTCCTCTCCTTAATCTTTTGCTCCTCTATCTGTTGAGCATGGACCATCAGTATAGACAAGTCTATCTTACTAATCAGTATTACAGTCCTGCACTTCTTAACCATATTATTAGACATGCCAGACACAAACTTACTCATCTTGGACCTACTGTCAGCTACCACATAAGGAGCATATCAAGCTAACTGAGTGAACTTGAGAGAATACTCCCTCACACTCATGCTACCTTAGCTCAAATTAATAAATTCTAACACTTTGGACTCTCTCAACTCTAATTGAAAGAAGTTGTCCAAGAAAGTCATGGAAAACTCTTCCCATTTTATAGGCCCTGCATCAACACCTCTATCAATTTTCAACTACTTAAACCATGTATGGGCTTTATCCTATATTTGATATGCAGCCAACTTGGTATTCTGACTACACAACACCCCCATAGCATCCGTGACCTTCTGAACCATATCTAAGAATTCATATGGATCCTCTTCAGACTTTGATCTCGTGAAAGAAGGATGATTCATCTGGGAGGAATCCAAAATTCTAATTGCAGCAGTATTGGTCACTGGGTTTGCTAGAAAAATGGATGGCCATTCATTCTGTGCTACTACGGAGTTTGCTAGAGTAGTGAACACAACCCTAAATTTTGCATGAGAGACATGCTCATCCTGAGGATCTTCCTGGAGGGGCTAAGGGGCTAGCTGAGTTCCTATTCTTCTTCCGTTTTTCTTGGGAGGCATGTTATGCAAACGGAAGGAAGAAAAAGATTAGACTAAGAGTTTAACTTGAGCTTATGGTCAATAGCATGACATGAATACTTAAAAGAAGGGGAACTTTTCCTAAACGCCTTATAGCCTCTCATCCATAAGTGTGGAGCGCTACAAACCTATACACAAGACTATACTCAATACGACTCTCAGACTTCCAAGGATACTTTAAAACTTGGCTCTGATACCAAGTTTTTAACAACCCGAGACTACCCCCTAGTTGTTACATGGCGCTTACGGTCCTGAGAGACCACAGGCTAACCCATGAGTTGGTACCTGCTGTAAGAACTGAATAATATAATCACAAATATGAAAGAATAACTGAATTCCATAAGGTTTTAATAATGAAATAACTACTAAGTTATGAATCTGATAAAAATACTAAAATCTGAATACTATGAATAGCTAACTATAGTGTCTGAAAAGTCTCTAAACTAGATACTGTAAGCTGATGGGATAAGCCCCAACTAACTCTACTAACTACTGGTATAAATACATGAAGTAATATAATCTTTCCTTAGATGATAAGGACTCACCACTGCTACTATAATGCTGATAATATGAGAATCTAAGTACGATTCAGGAACTGAGTGTCAGCACCTATGCTATGAGACATCATAGCACAAAAGAAAAGGTATAAGATTAGTACTTTGAATGTACTGGTATGCTAAATGATGTAGGTTGATATGCATGGGCTCATGAATAGAATCGATAATAATTAACTGGACATACAGGTAAAGTATGGAGCACTGAATAAAGTACATGGTATCTATAGATACTGAAAATGCGGGAAATTTGTAAATACTGTGGATGCATGACCAAGCATATAACATGAACAGAGTAAAATCTATAAATTGATATACTGAGATAACTGAAATTTGTATGCGTTGGTCAAACAACACTAAGACTGAATAACTGAGCTGGGGAGGTATCATCTAACTAACATTCCCCAATTTAAAATAATCGGGGTCAAACCTATAACCCTAGTTGGAAGGGTATTAATATCGTTCCATGAGTACTATCAATAGTTATGTTAATCCACTAAACTAATATAATGTCCAAAGGACTAAAGGTGTCAAGCCTAAACTGATGGGTGACCCCTGCAAGATAGTTAAGCCTAGTCTGACGGGTGACTACTCATATCGTACGTTGGCTACGTAGTTCTGGAGTATAGGGACTGTTACTAATGACTCAGCCTATCTGACGGGGAACCCGCCATCCCTATACTCGATCGATGTTAAATCCTACTCCCAACTAAAAGACAATGAGATGCTAGACTGTTCTGAGTTGAATAACTGATTTCTAACTATCCTTATAATGCTTATAATATAATATAAAGACTATTTTGTTATGTACTGAGGATAGAATAAATAAACAACTATGGTTTTCGAGTATTCAATACTCCCAGAACTAAAAAAACAATACTATAAAGACACTAAAGCTTAAAGGTCCAAAACATGAAGGCTCTTATTAAATAAATCACTCTTGTAGGCATTTATCAAACTCTTGTAGTTCATTGTTTTAAAAACATCATAGGAATGTCATGGAACTTGTAGGAATAGCATGAATTCATCATAATAGCATTAAATCATGGTTTAATTCAATGAATAATAATTTTAAAACATGGAAGATTGAATAAGAACAATAATTTCGTGGTAACATGGTACAGAATCATAGTTCATGGAGATTCATAGGTGAAATCCCAATTTAAAACACAATAACTTGAAAAGATCACAATTTTATAATTTAAAAAGGTTGCTTGGACTAAATGGATAAAAGGGATCCATGGATGAACATCTAACATACCTGGGATGATGAATTTGGAAGGATTGACAGAGAGTTCTTGAGATTTGAACTTGATTCTTGAGAGCTAGGGTTTCTTGTTCTTGAAAGAGGGGATATTTAATTTAAGGGAAAGTTAATAATGATGAGTATTTAGGTCAATTAGGGGTTAAATTTTTGTTTAGGATGAGTTTAGATATTAGGAAAATGACTTAAATACCCTTAAACGAATTTAAAAACACAAGCTGGAACCTAAAATCTCAATTTTTGGCATTGGTGCGACGTGCCACTGTCACATCAAGCCACTGGAAAAGGGACAACGGGGACCTAGACAAACGCTGCAATGCACCACTATCACGGTAAGCCTGAGGATGCTAATTTCGCCATCTCCGCAATGCGCCATGTCGCAGAGGCCCACTGGAAATTAAAAACTATCAAATTAACTTATAGCGCGATGCACCAGGATTTTGGACCCTCCTGGATTTCACCAAATAGGAGATTGGCCTACTCCGCGATGCGCTAAAGGTTAAAATGATGGGGTTTTGAGACTGAAACTCAAAATAGCCATAACTTCTTATCCGATTATTGAATTTGGTCAAATTTGATATCGTTGGAAAGCTAATTGAATTTACTATGCAATGAAAGGATTTAAATTGAAAAATAATAAGTGTTTCAAAAATTTTATATATGAACGCTCATGTATTAGGACTTAGATTATGCTAGGGAAATACAGGGTGTTACACTTATGGATGAATTTTTTCATTTGCTAATGTTGCAGATGTGGTGAAAGTACTAATTCTAGTACATCCTGAGCTCTTAATGATTATTGATGTTGCAAATATAACAACTTTGCATATTGAAGTAAACCAAGGACATATTCATGTGGTGAATTATCTATTGTAGGCAGAGAGTACTTTGGCCACTATTGCTAAAAGTAATGGGAAAACAGCCCCTCACTCTGCAGTATGAAATGGACATGTGCAAGTGGTGAAGGCCCTTATGAATAAAGAGGCAGGGATTGCGAGCCGTATGGATAAAAAGGGGCATACTGCACTTCACATGGCTTTCAAGGGACAAAACCTTGAGGTTGAGGAGGAGCTAATTAGACTAGGTGCTAAGTTGATAAAAATTATTGACATGAAGGGAAATACAACATTGCACATTGCAGCTTGAAAAGGAATATCTTAGGTATGTTGTTTTATGGCATATATGTAGGTTTTGTTGTTTTTTAAAGTCTAGGAATTTCTTCATTAACTTTGAATCTAAAGTTCCTCTACAGTAGGCAAGACGCATTAAAGATAACTATAGATAGTAGTTCACAAAAAGTGAGACTAGTAAACTGAAAAAAAAGGTAGTTGGTTACCTGTCATGAACTGTTTCCTTTGACATACTTCATTGACTTCGAAGTATTGATTTTATACAAAGTGATAAACAATATAGCGAGAATTTTATAAAACTAAAAATATAAACAAAATTGTCCCTAGCAACAATATAAACAAATAAAGTTCATTTTCAAACTGAGTGTAAGTTCTTAAGATTGAGAATACCTAAAGGTTACAAGCGTTATGCATTATAGAATACCTAAAGGTTATGAACCCATTCACTACAAAAAGGTACCAATTGTAACAATTATGTGTAATACTGAGGATATCAACAAAGGTGAGTTCATGGATAACATTGGAGATGTGATTTTTGCACAAGTAGCTACTACCCAAGACACCAACGATACAGAGGCAGAGACATACTCTCTGCTAATGCAGAAAAATGTCCCAAACCCAGATGAAAAATACACTAGATCAATTGAAACTAACACAACCCATTAACATGTAATGAGAAAACATAAAACAAGTTGTAATAACCCTGGACACCTTTTGTTCATTGACATGAAACCATAAAGAGTTCATTAAAAATTAATCAGTTTGCCCTACTCTCGAATGAGACTTTTAGCACACATACTATAGAGAAGGAAAATGAAGAACCACACATTTTTAATCACTAAGCATCCTATAAACACAATTAAAAACAAGTCCAAAAGGACATTCCAACACTGCAAGCACAAGGATATATAAGAAAACACATTGGAACTACTAAATCATGATGACCAATATACAGGTAATACAAATTGCATTACACATGAAAATAGAGTAAAGTAGTGCTCACCGAATAAAATCGAGTATCAAGTTATGCACGTCATAGTGAATCGAGGAGAGGATTGCACATGTCGCAGCGAATCGAGACGAGTAATTTGAGAGAAGCAAATTAGGTTAAATTTTTTTAATTGTTACAGAGAAGAACTCTTTTGTTTGTATGTTTAAGCGAGAAGCTGAATAGAGTTTTAATTTTTTTAATTTCATTTTATGTTTTATTAATTAGTTCCCAATTATGATTTTTTTTAATTAAAATTTTGGCGGTATTTCTTTTTCTTGCTTAAGACTCCAAATTATCAATAGGGACTGGTTAAAAAAAAATTAGGACTAGATTTTATTCCTTTACAATAAATTGCATAATTAGGGACTGGAATATAATCTTGTCTCAATAAATATACTTTTAGAGAAAAGATTATGTTCCAGTCACTAAATATTTGTCTTAAATAGACCTTTTTGTTACAGTGATACCTTAGCCTAGTCCAAGGTAGAAATAAATTTAAAAGGTGCATTAGGGGATTTATATATGGGCCTTAACCTACCTTAATCAAAGATTAAGGTATTCCTCATGAGACCAATAGATGCTTATCAAAATGCCTAGAAAATTTTCCTTAATGAACTATTCAGGAACCTTGATAATAAATTTATTGATGATGCCATGATGAGCTATCATGTATTTTATTAAAGAAGCCCATAACCATGTTATTCATTATGCCAAGAATGTTACTATTACTTGAGCTATTGATTAGGCTAGTACTGAAGCTATTGATTTGGCTATTTATTGTGCCAATGAACACTTTGTTAATTGGGCCCTTGACTAAAATATGGGTTAATCCATAAAGTACGATATCTACTATGCTAAGAATAAGCTATGGACTATGCCATGTATTTGATATTTCTCAAGTTAGTGATAAACTTTCTTTATTCTAATGGTGGGCCAATGAATAGGTTACATGTGGGCCAATGCCCATGATAATTCTTATGGTTATGCTCATGGTCTAATGGATGAGATTATTGTCTTATCATTTATAACATTCATGTTACATATATACATACTTTTTGATAATATGACATTGATGATGAATGAGGAAATATAGAGGTATGCTCTTGTTGCTTCTCCTATTATGTTTAGTTACTTTATCCCTTGTGGTGCTTGTTCTTTACTTGATCCATCGTGGAGCTTGTCCTTTACTTTAGACCTTTTGGGGCTTGCTCTTTATAATTGATATTAATGTGGATATTATGATGATGCCCCGCAAGGGCGGATGATACTATTATGATATATTGATGCCCTGCAAGGATAGAGGATACTATGATTATATGATATTACTCGACAAGGTCGTAGGATATTATGATGATATGATGATACCTTGTATGGACGGAAGATATTCTAATGATTTTCTGATACCCGATGTTGCCGGAGGATACTATGATGATATCATGATACACAGCAAGGATGGAGGATATTATGATGATATGATGATACCCGATATGGATGGAGGATACTATATTCATATAATGATACCCGACAAGGACGAGGGATGAATATGATTATATGTATATACCCAACAAGGACAAAGGATAATTATTGATGAGCCTATGAGTACATCTACCGGTTTGAGCCAGGCTAGCCTTATGTATGTTAACTATAAGTTATTTATGCCCATGTGTAGTTGGATATAATGTTTATATTAGAGATGTTGACCATAGTTTTATAGTGATAAAGTTATAAAGTGGTATAATTATTGATTTAAGATTGATAAGATGATTAGCAGTGAATATGAATTAAGGGGTTAACAATGACTTATGGATAGTTGAACCTTAGCTATAATTAGGACTAGCGGTATTGACGACTAGTAATTATGATGATTAAGCTGTAATGATGTTTATCATAAATGAAGACAGTAGTTGATAGTAATGTTTTAGTCGATGAAGATGACTAGTTGCCAAAAGAGGATTTATGGGTTAGTAATTCTAGTTACTAAATGGTGTTTAGTCAATAAATTAATTAGTGAATAATTGGTGATTAGTGGTTATTGGGTAAATGGTTATTAGTGAGTTTGTGATGGATAGAAACAAATACTGGTTAGTTGATCAGTATGGCTTAGTAATGAATTTTTACTATGTACTAGTTATTGACTAGTTGGTGAAGAATGACTAGGTGTTTCCAATGAATAGTGATTATGTGATGAATAGTGTATAAAAAACAATTAGAAGGTATATGAGTACTAATGAATAATTGGATGAGTAAATAAGTGTTGGCTAGATAATAAAGAGCTATTAGTAAATATCGAGGATGTAGTTGTCAAAATGATTGTATTGTTATGGTTAAGCATATATCGTCATACGTTGTTTAGTTATAAATGTTGATGATAATTGTGAAAGGTTGGTAAACTTTCGATTGATGGTACGCATGGACTGATGATTGAATGACAATGGAGTTTGGAAATATTGTTGATTAGATTCCTTTATTTTTCTCTCAGGTGCACTCTCCAGTGGTATGGGACGTTGTGATGATTTCTTTACTTTATGCACCAGTTAGCATATGGGATCCAATTTGATACTTGTGATTGCTTGCGTTGATGCTTTATTATGCATTATTATTCTGAATTGTCCAATTCTTTTGCATAGGGATAGGGCCATGTGTTGGCTCCTTATATAGTTATTCCGATATTTGTTACTTTTTATGTATAGTGATATTGGCATATGTGGATTCCTTATGTTATACTATTATTCTATTTTGATTTCTTATTATATACAGTGATGATGGAGATGATTTACGTTCGATTCTGTACATTGACTTAGTTATTGTTATCTTGCATTATATCATCTTTATATCATGACTTAGCTTAGTCGGTCGATAATGCCTACAGAATACCCATTGTTTTTGTACTTATACTTCACTTTTAAAGCTTGCAGCATAGTATGGGTTATCACTATTTATGTGTATATCGTGCGGAGAAGCCGTGCTTTAGAGACTTGGAGTGAGCTCCTGACGCATAGAATATTACCAATCTCTCTCTTATGTATTCGACTAGTCTATATGTTGTTTTTGGACGTAAGTTATATCAGTGTATTCAGTTGAACTTCACTTTTTACACTTGTAATATTAGCAGCTCTTGTACTGATACCACCAGGTTTTGGGATTATATTATGTAATTTCTTCTTTATTTCATTTATTCCACAATTTGTTTCTTTATATATTTGATTGTTTATTACTAGCCGCTCTCTACTACGAGTTTGGCGTACCTACTAGAGTGTTATCGTAGGCCCCATCATGACCTAAGAAATTGGGTCGTGACAGAGACTCGCTCGAAGTTTATCTTTCATGACCCAAACATTATCTAAAGTCTCACAAAGCAAGTCCGTACCTCGAGGTCTAATCTCAGAAACCTCAAACCAACCAACAAAAGAGCAACAAATCCTACCATACAAAGCTTCAAAAGGATCCATCTCAATACTGGAATAGTAGCTATTATTATATGCAAAATCTACAAAATTATAGATACTACTCCTACTGACCACCCAAGTCTATCACACAAGCAAGGAGCATATCCTCCAAAAACTAAATATTCTTCTCTAACTAACTATCAGTCTGGGGGTGAAAAGTTGTACTAAGATCAACTCGGGTACCCAACTCCTACTTAAAAGTCTTCCAACAGTGAGATGTCAAAACTGAACCTCGATTAGAGATGAAAACCACTAGGAGACCATTAAGACGCACTATCTAATGAATATAGATATGTACTAACCTCTCATACTAAAGGAAACCTAAACCAGAATGAAATGAAAAAATTTGGTCAACTAATCCACGATGACCCAAGAACTCTATGAACCATGAGAAGTAAAGGGAAACCCAGTCATATAACCAGAACAATCCATTCCCATTTTCACTCAGGAATGGGTAACTTATGAAGCAAAATACTTAGTCTAAAATGCTCGTCCATCACCTGCTGGCAATATAGGAAACGAGCTATAAAATATGCTACATCCTTCCTCATACCACCCCACCAGTAATGCCTCCTCAAGTCATGATACATCTTAGTCACCCCTGGATGGATAGAATATCTAGAATAATGAACCTCCTCCAAAATCAATCTAACCCAATCGCCCACTCTCGGTACACAAACTCCACTTCCAATCCTCAAAACCTAATCTGAATCAAGTGAGGCATCCATAGCCTTACCACTCATAACTTTATCCTGATTCTATCTCGACCCAACATCATCAAATTGATAAGCCCAAATCCGATCCATCAAAGATAACCTAACTTCCATAAATCCCAAAACACACCCAGGTATTGGAATATCAAGCCTAACCATTAGGTTAGCCAAATACTAAACCATTAATGCCAGAGGTCTCTCCTGAGTCAAAAGATGTGCCCAGCTACCAATGCTAGTCGACTTCCAGCTTAAGGCATCTGCAATAACATTAGGCTTGCCCGAATGATAGATAATAGTTAAGTGTACAACTCACAACAGACTCCATACAAGTAGTGTCTCCACAACTTCTAGGAAAAATCAACTATGCACAACTCCTAATCATGGGTAGGGTAATTCCTCTCATAGGTCTTTAACTAACAAGAAGCTTATACAATCACCTTATCCTCCTACATCAACACAGCACCTAGCCCAACACCTGAAAAATCATAAAAGACGGTAAAACCCACACCCTCTTTAGGAAAAGTCAAGATATGAGCTGAAGTCAATATATCCTTGACCTTTTGAAAACTTACCTCACAATCATCAGACCACTAAAAAGAAATCTTCTTCTGAGTCAACTAGGTCAATAGAGTTGCAATAGATTAAAAAGCCTTAACAAATTGCTAGTAGTAAACTGCCAAGCAAACAAAACTCTAAATCTCAGTAGGCGATGAAGGCCTTTCCCAGCCACAAACTATGTAAATATTAGTCGGATCAACCATAATACCATCCTTAGTCACCACATGACCCAAGAAAGAGACAGACACCAACCGAAACTCATACTTAGAGAACTTAACATACAACTTCTCATCCCTCAATCTATGAATTAAAATACAGAAATTCTCCTTATGACCGGCCTCACTCATGGAATAAACAAAGATATTATCAATAAATGCAATAACAAAAGAGTTGAGATACAATCATAATACTCGAATCATCAACTTCGTAAATATTGTTGGGGTATTGGCCAATAGAAAAGACAACCAAAAACTCATAATGATTGTGCCAAGTCAGAAAGGTTGTCTTTAAAGTATCCAAAGCTCTAATCCTTAGTTGGTGATACCTGGACATCAAATCAATCCTTGAAGACACCGAAACACCCTGAAGCTGATCAAATAAATCATCAGTATGAGGAAGATGATACTTAACCTTAACTGTCACTTTGTTCAACTGTTAATAATCAATACACACATATGGACCCATCCATTTTATTCATAAACAAGACAAGAGAACCCCAAGGTAATACACTAGGTTGGATAAATCCCTTCTCGAATAACTTTTACAACTAATCCTTCAATTCCTTCAACACTGTTGGGGCCATACTATAAGGAAGAATAGAAATGGGTTTGGTGCATGACTCAACATGGACAGAAAAGTCAATATCATGTTTCGGATGCATATCAGGCTAATCCTTAGGGAACACATCCATGAACTAATAGAAAACATAAATAGAGGCCAAAGAAAGAGGTGAAGCAACACTATTATCATGAATATGAGGCAAATAAGACAAACATCCTCTCTCAACCAAGTGACAACCCTAAAAAAGATATAACCCTCTTGGGACCCAAACAAAACACACCCTTCAAAGATATCCGTGGCACACCTGCTGAAGCTAAAGTCACAATCTTAACATAACAATCAAGGAAAAAGTAATATGGTGCTAACCAAACTATATCCAGGATGATATCAAAGTCTACCATATCAAGGACAATTAGATCTGCCTAAGTGTCACGCCCAGTAAAAGTCACAACACAAGATCAATGCACTCGATCCACTATTAAAAAATCTCCTATAGGGGTAGATACATGGATAGCCACATCAAGATACTCACTAGCTGAATCTAAGACCAAATCAAAATACGCATACATATAGGCTAAAGTTGATCAATATTCAAATAACACAGATGGAAATTTAAAGCAAATAGGGATGACTATTCAAAGTTTCTGAACTAAATGATCCACTACCTGACCATTGTATGTCTTCTTGCAATGTCCTACCATGATACCCACAAAGGCTTATAGAATCTCTACCTTAAGGAGTGTGACCTCAGAACTCACCCTGATGGTGTACCTTTTTGGCGCCTCTCTGAGATACTTACAGAACTGACATAGTCATCTTATCATGATCCAAAATACTTTAAAACTATACCCTATACACTACCCTCTGAATCATTTTACCTGAAGAGAAATATACAATCCCCTTCATAAATTTCTAAATATTCTTGACTCGATGGAAATATTGGCATAAGAATATATAGACAAGGCATGAAACTATGCCTTATACTATGCAGAAGTCATGGAGCCTTAAAGTGATAAAACTCATCTCTCATCTGATAAACCAAAAGGCACAAACCTATCGAAAAAGTCATTAGTTGATTGATCCTAAGTCATCTCTAGTGAAGTAAGAGTTATACAACTAACTAGTGAACTCCACCAACCTCCGGATGCATCTCTCAACTAATAATTAGTATAAACAACACCATGTGACTCAAGCAAACAAAAGTTATACAAATTCTCATGAAAATCCATAAAGAACTCATAGGCATCCTTTCCTACAACACTACTGAACCTAGGAGGAACCCAATGAGTAAATTTCTCAAAACTTCTTTTGATCCTCAAGGGAAATAGCTATACTCACAACAATAGGAAGCATAGCAAATCTAGCTGGCTGAGATCCCACTTGAGGACATAACATAGATGAAGGCTAAACTCCTGGCTGTAGAATACCATACTCAAATACAGGCATAAAAAAAACACACTTGAAGTCTATGGATTACCATAAGTAGATAACTTGTACCACTAGAGGATCCATACTCAAAACTTATTGAACACAACGTATATTCATGTAAAAAAAAGTTAAATACAATTTAGAATTCAAGGTATGAAAGTACTCAAATGATAAGATACAAAATAAGAGAAGTTTCCTAAATACATCTAATAGACTCTTGATTATAATAAGGATTTCTACATACTGATCTGCGAGACTCTATTAGTTACCTTATTCTTACACTGTTAAGACCAATAAACTGGTTGCTCTGATACTAATTTTTCCCAACTCAAAAACCAAAGATATTGATGGCACTTGTCACAGTAAACCTTGGCAAGTAAGCCTATTACCCAAATTTATATAACACGGCAAATCAATACCAAAATCTAAGAAAAGGCTTTTAGAGAAAAGCCAAGTCACACAAACATGATAATTGCACAAATATAATCAAAGATACCAATCCAAAACCCAAAAATTGGTGTCACAATGTAACAACAAATAAATATATCTCGATATCAAAAGATACAATAATAGATTGGAAGAGGTAGTACGCCAGCTCTTGAAGCATAGGACATTCGCTACCTCAAATACTCCAAAACTCACCTGAATCAGTTATCCATATGGCAAACTCATACTTGTATATACACCAAAAGGGAGCAGTAGGGATCAGTACGGTCCACTTATACTCATTAGGTATCATAGGTCCACTGAGTAAAGTAGAAAATAAAGCATATAAACATAAACTATGGGCATGTCTCTTATAATCAGAAAAAGTCCCAAATAGTAGCCCATACCATCTCCACTAGCAGCTCTAATATACACCCATATGAAAAATACATACAGAGAAAAAAAAAAACAAGTATACACGTATGTCAAATACAAGTATAGAAAGATAGACCAAATGGATAGATATCAAGTCAAATATAGAAATACAATCACAACATAAGCATAATATAAAAGTGCAATAAAGATAATGATGATGATAATGATGATGATGTGATCCATGATGTCATCGCACAACATTCATAGGTTAGGAGTTCACACACATCTCATCCATAGCAATATTTTAAGACATTCAAAGATTGTATATGGAAAACATAAAATAATATATGATAGAGACAATGCTATTAATGATCAGGGCATACCTTAGTAGAGTATTGTTTAGGATCCTCGTATTTGGCTCACAGCCTTAGAAGGGATTCCAGACCTAGAGGATGAATTTGAAAGACATAGACTCGGATAGATAGGTGATCATTCAAGATCTTCCATCCCTGAGGTGGTACATGAGTTTTATCCATTCTATGCCACGTATGTTGACTTTATTACAACAGCGGGGACAAGAGATCAAGACCAGCCTCCACTAATGCATACACTAGTTAGAGGAGTTAGAGTCATGATCTAATTTATAAGCCATGATGGCACCCAGTCTACCCCGATAGTAGTTAAGCCAAACCAGAACTTAGATTTAAACACAATGGATTAACTTGGTGGGAAAATGTGGCAAAAACCAACAACATAACTTATAAATAATAAGGTATTTGAAAAAGATAAAGATAGTCAACATAGATCTAATCCCACAACCTGGTAGAGCCAGTACAAGAGTATCTAGTAATAATAATATAACCCAAGTATCTAGAATAGTCAATAATATTTGTCTTGAAACCAAATACTGGACAAAAAAAGATAGAAAAAATAGGTGACTCTGACTCCAAAAGCTCACCCTATCTCCGGATATCAACACAATATGAACATTGATCAATAGAGGTAAATAGTACTCAGATCTTCACCAAAAAGTTACAAAAGTTTAGTATGAGTACCTAAACTATGAGTACTCAGTAGGCATCATTGGTCGACTAAGCTAAATAATGATATAAATATAATAAAATGCAACATAAAAAACTAAGTCAAGGTATAGACAAACTTGAAGTAACTCCAATATCGATGTTTATAGATAAATAAATAAACCACAATAATAGCATAAATTAATATAAATCATCAACACAAGCAATTATAACTACAAAATTGACTCCCATATGACAATTAGTGTGGAAAAATAAATAAATCATTGCAAGCCCCATAATCCTAGAAGGTACAAACAAGATAGAGTAACCCACTATCATCATTTATTAACTCTCATAATACAATTGGAAATTCTCCAAGTCATGCCACACTATAACCATCAATTTTCCATATTCGTTATTTTTTTCCAATTAGTAACACTTATCAACTAACTAACCTGTAACACTAATCCTTATGTATCAATAAATCATCCTTTATCCACTAAATATCACTTATTAACAAATCTTAATATAGAGGCTAATCATCACTTATCAACTATTCATTATTTACCAATTAACCAATATTGGTCAAATAGTTAATTTTATCACTTAACTAATATCTATCAACTAATAAATATTTAACATTTAATCATTATATTGCTAGAGCCTATTTATATCACACTACCTTATACAAATTTCCACATTTTTAACTTAGTTAGATTATCAATCTCGCACCTGCAATGTCATCATATAATAATAAGTATATAATCTTAGTGTCATACATATAGTCGGACTCGAACTGGTATGGATATTCAACAATTTCCTCATAATTATCATCATAGTTATCTTCCAGTCTTGTTGGGTGTGTATATATATCATTAACATCATCCTCGTGCCTTTTCAGGTATATATGTATCATTGTAATGATCCTTCGACCTTTCAGGCATATACATCTTCATAATCATCCTTCGGCCTTGTCGAGTATATATATCAGTATCTTCATTGATGTAGACAATAGCAAAATCAATAGAGTACTTAATATGATAACAATTAATATAATATATTAACATGATCAATAATCATACTCAAAATCATGAGTGCTATTATAACCAATGGCATAATTACAATGAAGTGAATAAGCATGACCTTTGGCATAACCAATATCGTAATTGCTAATGTAATCAATAAGGATGCTCTTTAGCATAATCCATAATATATTCACCAATATAGTCATTTAACATGACCTCTAACATAACTAATATGTACCATCAACCATAGGAAATATCATATCAATATCCTAATTAATGGCTTATCATTAGCATAATAGATAGCTTATCATTAGCTTGGTCAATATCTTATCCATGGCATAATCTATAATTTATTCATTGTATAATCAATAACTTAAATCACCAATGTAGTATGTAAGAATGGCATCTAAAATGTACAAAAGCGTAAATGTTAATTTATCGATTAGCGTGATCACTAGTGTAGTTAATAGCTCATTCGTTAACTCAAACCATAGCATAATTTATGGCATAGTCAATATGATAATCAAGGTCTTAATCAGTAGTATATTTCGTAGCCTAATCAATAGCCAAATCAATAGCATGTACAATAACTCATCATAACATAAGCTTAATGAATAACTCATTCATGGCATACTCATTGAGCGTTACTTCTAATGTGAGGGATTTTAGGTGTTGGTTGATGATTTTTCAAGACTTGTGGTTAGTTGGATCTTTTAGGTCATTTGGACCCATATAGTGAAATGCCTAGCTTGTTGTCTTGAACCTTAATGGATTATACTTAATGTGTCATGTCTAAAATAAGAATTCTTATAACTCCTATAGTTAGATGGGAGAGACCTTATCACTCATTATTAGGGAAAGATTGACCTTAGATGCTAAATCTAATGAAGTTTCTTTAGTTCCAATAGAAATAGGGATAATATTTGAGTAGGACCCCTACTTTGGACTTAATGATGGATTGCGATACATATAAGATTTGAATTAGATACACTACAAGAAAAACAACCTATAAGGAAGGGAAATATGGTCCCAAAAAGTTCAAATCTTGTCCTACTTGATCTTTTAGGATGGAAAAAATTTGGTCGCATCATATCCTAACAGGCTCCGCCGCAAAAGGTCATAAGCGATGACCCTAATAAGTTGGTCCTTAAAACCCTTTTGAGATGACAAAAAAGATAGTCGCAATTATCTCATAGCAATAGTATATATTTTCCTAATTGACTAACTACCTGGTCTTAATTATTCTTTTACGATAAGTAATCTCATCCCAAATAGACTAACTACCTTGTCATAATTATCTTTTAGCAATGATATATCTTGTCTCAAATTGTAATATCCCATACTAAACGTAGCTTGTTTCAGTTGTTAGTTAGATACTTAAGGGGTTTAAATCTTGAAATTTTCACAAGTGTTGAGGGACTTAGTTATATTTTGACTCCCTTTAACTTTGAAGATTTTTAAAGTGGCCTTTTTGGCCCGGAGACATAAGTTTTTAAGTTGATTCATGTTCAAGGGAGTAAGTATCATGTCTAGGGTGAGTTTTGGATCTTTCAAATGAGGATTGGACCTTATTGGATTTCCCAAAATAGTAGCCCACCGTGATTTCACCGTGTCACGGTGGCTATAGCGATGGCTGCCTTGGTGCATCGCGGTAGAGTGCAAAATAGCAATTTTCATTTTCTAGTGACTCATTATGATTGCACCACGTCACGGTGAGTATATCGATGAGGGATTCACCGTATCATAGTGAAACCTTAAATGGCATTCAAGTTACAAATTTTAATTTCCAATGGTAGTTTAGTCTTTTTCCACGTCCCCAAATCGTGAAAACAGAAGATTTAACCCTATTCTAAGAATATTACACTCATTACTCACCAAATTTCTCTCCAATAAAACCCTAGAGCTTCAATTTTAACTTCAATAAATCCAAAGTTTCAACGTTCCTTTTTTAAGATAATCAAGAATTTAAGTTTTCAATTTTAGAAACTTCAAGAAGAAGCTTCAAGAACATCATTAGGGATTCAAAGTTCAAGATTCTACATCTAATTAATCAAATAAGGTATGTGGAATTTTGGAGAAGGATACTCCTTTCATCCTTATGCCAAAAACTAGATTTTAAAGCATGGGTTTTAAGCCCTAAGATTTTGTATTGATATTTCAAGAAGATTATGATTTTAATCCTCTTTGATAATTGTTTACCAAGATTCAATAAATAATTTATCTTTTGATCCTAAGCTAAAATAAGGAATCCACAATGTTCATATAGTTTAAGATTTAAAAAAAAGCATAATTGGTATTCATTATAAACCCATGTGCTATTTTAAGGTGGATTTCTTATATTTCTGAGCAATAAGTATGGGAGTACTATTTAGCATCGAGTTGGGTATGATTCCAAGGTCTCATGCCCTAGAACTATGTGCCACCATAGGTTTAAAGTTTAAGTGACCATAGTGGGCTAAGACAGTGATCACTTAAGATAAGGTTCTATTTCGATGGCCAGGGTAGAACAACTCTCCCCAATGTGGGTAAGATGTTGGAATCCATGACAACTAATATTATTTATGTTGGTTAGAAGAACCTCCCAAAATCCCTAATTTCTAACAAAAAAAATTAGTAGAAAAGAAAAACAGAAAAGCTTTTAGAAACTAAGTGTAAAGGCTCACGATTTTATTCAGATATTGTTTTACATAAGTTATTAGCCATGAGATTTCATCTTTTTAATTTACTGATACAAAGGTGAGTTTTTTTACACTTAGCCATCATGATTTGAATACAAACTTAACTTCAGTTCTACTTATTCCACTAGTAGAAAGAGTGAAAGTACCGCTTTTAGAACTAAGTGATATGACTTACAAGATTTATACAGTATTCTTTATCATCCATGATTCATTATTTTTAGCTTTTAGTTATTCAAGTAAATGTGAGTCATTTACACTTAGCATGCATTATTTACAAGCTATATGAATAATTGTGCTACTATTTTACTTATGCATCCACCCCTACATGCTTAGTACATTCGAAAAGTACTGATTCACATATATATCTATGTGCTACATGGTTTAGTAATATACGTACTAGTTTAGTTGTAGTCCATATATCATGATTAGACAGATGCAGATTCCAGCCAGCAGATGACAAGTTCTCCTAATTAAGGGACTTCAGTTAGGTTTTATTTATGTACTTTATTTTCTTACTCATGAGTATTGATTAGTGGTAGTTGGAGTCCCATCCCAGCTACCTATAGTCAGTATAGTAGAGGCTTCATAGACTGTCAGTAGAACTCATGTATTTGAATTCCAGTTTTGTTTTGTTGAAGTAGAGTTGTGATCATTTTTATATAGCTTTGTATTGATCAAATTCAGAAAAGATTGATCTTTTGCTTATTTCATTTAGATTTATATATTTTGTTCAGTTGCTTATGATTTATGCCAGTACAAGGGTTAGCCTGGGATCACGTGTGGTCCTAAGCATCATATGATGACTAGGGGTGGTCTCGGGTCGTTATACAAATAGACTAAATACCTTGTTGTAATTATCTTCTTGCGATGGTATTTCTCATCCCGAATAGACTAACTACATGGTCATAATTATCTTTTAGAGATGGTATATCTTGTATCAAATAGACTAATTACCTCATCATAATTATCTTTTTGCGACGGTATTTCTTATCCCAAATAGACTAACTATCTGGTCATAATTATCCTTTAGTAGTGAGAAAAATTATTTTCCTAGATCAACCTTTAAGGACAAGTAACATCTTGGTCCTAGATCATCCTTTAAAGATGAGCCACATTTTAGTCGTAGATCAACCATTAAAGACGAGTAACATCTCATCCTAGATAAATATTGGAAGATGAGCTATATTTTTGGTCTCTGATTGACCACAAATAAGCCTAATTTCACAAAATAATAAATTCCATCAAATAAATATCAAATTTCTATCAAGAATCTCATTAAAAAAATATGATATAATTAGAGACCAGATAACTTAGTTAACATCCCATGATATTAGTTTCAATAATTGTTTAACAAAAAATAGTCACCATCCCAATAGAGCTAAAGTATGATATCAACTTTTCCATAACATTTGAATACATAGCAAAAAAATAATTAACTCATGTTTCTACTATTTAAGTCATCAACATTCAATTGATCAAATTACCAATTTCCATCACAGGGTCAAAAAATAATCAAGTCCTCGACTTTCTGTTCCTACTGTTTCACCTAAATCAAGTAACTCCTGCAATAGTAAAGCAGAAATTTAATATATCGCATGTAATACCCCAAAGTTTCGTAACTAATTTTTTCTCAAGAATGTCTAGTATTAGCTTCTAAATTGAATGATGTTTATTCTATGAGGAATTTTTAGGATTTCCACTTTTATTTATGTGGAAATTCAATAAGCTTTCCGTTGATATAAGATTCGCCTAAATCTAATAACCGGGTAAAAAGTTATGACTATTTCAAGTTCCCATCGTAAAGCAGAGCCATATTAGTCAGTGGCGCGCCGTGCCATAAGAGAAAATGGCATTTGTCAAATTCCAGTATGGGTCTACGATAATGGTGCATCACGCCAAACTTCCAGGTCACAAACAAAGTGGCAACACGATGGCGCCGCATCGCACCATCCACCAATTTCACAATTGTCAAATTCCAGTGACACGGCGCGATAGCACCGCGTCGCGCCAGGGGTCCAGTTTGGGATATTTTCACTGAAATTAAAAGACGTGTCCATGATTAAAAGGTTCAATTTCCCACCCCTATTTAAACCCAATAACAGGTGATTTAGCCATTCTTCACCCAAAATATACTAGTTTCTCTCAATTTTCTCTCAAGAACAAACTAAGGTTTCAATTGGGGATTCAGATTCAAGAAAATATCTCCATTAATCTTGTCTAAATCAATAACTAAGGTATGTGTTATGTTGATTTATGGATTCCTTTCATCCATAAAGCTCAAGAACCCTATTTTAAATTATGAATCATGATTTTTATGTTGTGGGTTACTCAAGTTATGTGATGGTTGTTGTTTGATTCCAATGTTAGGATCCTTATGTGAAGTTATGAATACTATGTTAGCATATAAATTAAAATCCATGAATTTGGGTGGTTTATGATTTGTGAAATTTGATGATCTCATCTATGCCTTAAGTTGTGCATGTAAGGTGTTTGATAAAATGCCTAAAGGGATATAAATTATGCACTATAGCTAAATTGTGACCCAAATTACAATGTATACTTTAAAAGTTTATCAAATACATATAGTACAACAACAAAAACAACATACCCAGTGTATTCCCATAAAGTAGGGTCTGGGGAGGGGAAAGTGTAAACTATATAAGGGTCTCAAACTACTCTAAAGTTTAAATGAAAAAAAGATGCAGAGCTAGCAATATTTCCCCTTGGGCTCTTATAGTTAAGAGAGAAAATGCCTAAAGGGATAGAAATTATGCACTATAGCTAAATTGTGACCCAAATGACAATGTATACTTTAAAAGTTTATCAAATACATATAGTACAACAACAAAAACAACATACCCAGTGTATTCCCATAAAGTAGGGTCTGGGGAGGGGAAAGTGTACGCTATATAAGGGTCTCAAACTACTCTAAAGTTTAAATGAAAAAAGATGTAGAGCTAGCAATATTTCCCCTTGGGCTCTTATAGTTAAGAGAGAAGGTGGTTGGAGAGAAAGGACTTTCTTGGCCATAGAAGTAAGCTTTGAAACTAGTGCTTCAGATAATGTAACATCTTTTACCTGGTTGGTTACTATGTAACTAACGCTGAACTAGTGATATATCTCATGGAATCCCTTTAAAATACAAGGAATATACTAGTGGTTCTGGCACCTTTTAAATTCTTTTGACAACACCTTCTTGGTGCTACATTAATAATACTAAGAAAAAAAAGGAAAGGAGAACTTCTGAGAAGATGGGAAATGATACATACATATTGAGAGCCAGTCATTTGCGATGTAACTTTACTAACAAAGTAAGTATGTTACACCAAATAATAAGCAGCACCAAAGCAATAAAAGTGTCACAATATTCATTAATTGAAACTCAACATATAAAAGCTCAGAATTTTGACAAAAAATCTATATAATTCTTAAAGACTAGTCATAATACAAGCATTTTCACAACAAAAATTGCACTCATTTGCCTATATCTTTCAACCTAACAAGTATGACTACAGACCTCTAACTTCAAAGTAAGCAAATCACATAACTTTATTCATAAAGTAAATACATTGCACTAAATATAAGAAGCACTAGCACAATAAAAACTTGCAATATTCATAAACCAAAATAGCTATAATTGAGATATACAAAACAAATCAACCACAAAGTGCTTGATCTATCAGCATCCATCTAAACACCTTCAAAATTCCTTAAGATCTCAACTCAATGCAACTACTCAACACACAAAATCTCAGCACTTCGACAAAAATGTATTCTCATAAATCTTAAAGATTGTCAATAATATAAGCATTTTATCAACAAAAAGTGCACTCATTGCAGTAAAATTCCATAAGATCTCAATATAATGTGAATTTTCATAACATAAAAGCTTCATGATTTTGATGAAACTAAATCGTCCAAATAAAGTTCATATACGAGGTGCATACAAACTAAATCTTCATATCTCAATGTAAAGCAACTACTCAATAAGTAAAACCTCAATTCTTCATTAAAAAATTCACATGATTCATAAAGCTTGTCATTATATAAGCATATTAACAACAAAAATACAGTCATAATAGTAAATCTCTGTAAGATCTCATCATAAAGTAGCAGCTTCACAATATGATAAAACTTAACAATTAAAATAAAATTCATACGAGCAGAATTACTTAGTTTCCATGAGCTGGTCCAAACTACAGAGTTAATATAAGCATTTTCAAAATAAAAATTGCACTCATTGCAGTAAAAGTTCCATAAGATATCAATATTTTGCGTCTATTCACACCATAGAAGGTTCACAATATTGATAAAGTTAAATCATCTTAATCGCTAGGTATATAATTTCTTGTTTAAGCTATCAAATCCTTGGTTAAGCACTATTTATTCTTTTAGTAAAATTTAAAAAGAGAAATCATACTAGTTGGAATTCTTTAAAGACTAGAGCTTTTACCAGTTCCTCAAAAGGAAAAATTAAGACCTTGCAGATTTGTTACAAAGAAGCAAATGTGCGACAATCTCATACACTAAAACCATGAAATGCAAGACTGACAAAATTCTTAAAGTTTATACTATGAACTAAGTTATTCCTGCATTCTTCACGTGTTGAGAAGTTCAGCACAACAACATATTCTATTCGAGAAAAAGTAATATCTCTTAGGACTATCTATAGCTCATCCTTGAGCTAAGAATCTTCGGATGCAGACTATTCAAGGGTAAAGGGCATTCTATACCAGATACTACCCTTGAGATAACTGCCTTAATAAAGCTTAAATGCTATGCAGGTTTAGTTTTTCTAACTAAATTGCCTTATTAACTTGAAATCAATGTTGATTACTAAGCTAGTCATTGCACCAACAAATTCAACTGAGAATATTAATTCTGAATATAAGGAAGCAGCAAACAAAAGCTCAGTACAAATATGGTTTTGAGGAGTATCAAGAAAGTTATTTTGGAAATTGACATGAGAATTCAATCACTAAGCAATAAAGAATAGGTGAAATGCGGGATAAATAAATGAATCATAGCACCGGGCACAAGTCATCAAATAGTAAAATCATTCTTAAGAGACAAGCTCTAGTGGGCCCCTTTCCTCCCATATAAAAACTACAATAATAAATATACTTAACAAATTAATAACATAGGAATTCAAAATATACCTTTTTCAACATTTTAAGAGTGTTGCATGACTTGATCAACAGATGGAGGGAATGAAATATTGGCTTGCATATCCTCTTTCTCAAGAATCAAGAAATCTTTATCAATTCTTTGCATTTCTTGACTAGAAGGCATGGTAGAACTTGAACTTTTGATTTTAGATGGAGTTCGCACATGTTGGTTACCATAGAGGGTGCTCTTGTTTAAAGATTCCACCTTTTTCAGAAATCCCTAAAGAGGAGCTTAAAGATCTAGGTCTTTGCTCTAGTCCTTTTCCTATATAGTACCTGAAATCAATAAACAAAACATCAAAGTTCATCAAAATATCTCTTATGGTTCAAACTCTTGGAGGTATTGCTTTATAGCATTACAAGATTAAGGAAATAAACTCTTAGTTGACATATTATCTTTCTTAGCTAGAGATCTAAGCCTTATTCCTCATCCTTTTCATATATCACCAGGAGCGAGAAAGGTATACATAGTACTCTTTTAAGTTGATCTGACCTCATTTTCTATCTTCAATTATTTCATCATAAACCTGTAAAATAACCAAAAGTGACAAAAGAGTATGAAAAAATGTGGAACGATATAGTAATATAGGAAATCATCATGCATGTCATAAGAATGCCTAACAAGATAATTATTATCTTAAATAACCAAAACATTACCTCATTAGTTCTTTTTTATTTTTTTTGTGACGAACTTCCTAACTTTACAATATCTTCATCTATTTAAATATCATCATCAACTTTTTCCAATGTCTTACAGGAATTATGAGGTTGAGTCTTCCTCATTACTTTCCAACCTTTGTTGGAAATTATTATTAACATAAAACACTTGAGATGCTTGGTCCGCTAAAATAAATGGCTCATTTGTTTTCAAAAATCTACCCCGATCAACACTCAAAAATTCATACACATCTTGTTTGACTCCCTTTATCAAATCATACGCATCAAACTAATTACATCAAAATAAGATCACTCTTCTATCCGGTAAAAATTGCAACTCAATAACCTTTGTTAAAACTCTATATATTCAACGTTTTCACCAGGAGTACCATTATCGCCAAGTAAAACAAATTTTTATCATAATATTCTACATAAAATCTATCTCCATATACAATATAACTTTTGCAATCTGTTAAATATTTTGTAGGATCACGTGAAAGTGAAAGTAAATCTTCCATGATCTGACTATCATCTCTTTTATGCAATTGTGTGACCTATGAATAAGATTGTACTGAATACTTTAGAATGATTTATATAATATTAAAATATTAAATTTGATGGTTATGTATTACTTACCCTATCTTTTAAAAATTTAATAAATTGTTGATTCTATATTGCATCAGACAAGTGTCGAATAGTATCTTCATGAGTTTGTACAAATTCTCTACAAAATTAAAGTAAATCATAAATCTCATATGGAAAATAAATTACCCTAAAGTAAATAATAAAACGAGACTACATGAGTGCTTTCCATACTTGAGATACGGTAAGACTTCATCACAATTTTTTAATATGTATATATATATGCTTGTTTCAATTCATCGGCAACAATCTCACATGGATCTTTAGCTCCCAAAGTGTTTCCATGTTGATAAAATATAGATAAACATCCATCAGATTCTTTTAAAACCCCATCATAATTCCTTTTAGTCCAATTGAAGTTTGTGTCAATTCTATACAAATACCTTGAACATAAGGTCATACACTCATTTGCATGTAGCCCTCTTTAATAGAACCTTCCGAGCATGCCCAATTACTAATGAGATATTTCAAAATATACAACCATCATTCCACAGAATACATCTGCCTATAATGAATAGGCTTGGCAATATTAGCTTTAGTAGCTAAATTAATAGCTATGTGCACCATGACATCAAAAAATGGAGGAGGAAAGACCTTTTCTAACTTGCAAAGTGATATGGGAATTTGAACTTAAATATTGTCCAAATTATTTGTTCTCAACTCCTTGGATCCAAGCACACTAAAAAATAAGATAACTCAATAAGTGGTTCACACACTTCTTTGGACAACATACCATGAAGTACAAGGGGGAGTAGATGTTGTAGAACAACATGACAATCATTACATTTCAATCTAGAAATCTTATAATCTTTTAAGTTCGCACATTAAGAAATATTAGATGAAAAACCCTCAGGTACTTTTAGATTATTTAAGAAAAGACAAAATTTGTGCTTATCTTCAGGAGGCAATGTGTAGCATGCAGTTGGAATTTCAAATTTCTCCCTCTTTTGGATGAGGTGCAATTTCGGTAAAATGTTTATCTCTTATAAGTCCAATCAAGTGTTAATTGTTTCTTTGGTCTTTTCTTTTATATTCATAAATGTCCCCATAAAATCCTCACATATATTTTTTTCAATATGTATAACATCCAAATTATGTCGCAATAAGAGATACTCCTAATATGGAAGTTTAAAAAAAGATACTTTTCTTGTTCTAGCTATCCTTTTAAACTTCATGTGATATCTTCTTCCTTTTTTTTGGATCTCTTGATAATTTTTTTCCCTTCAAGATCTTGTACTTGATTAAGTATCTGTGTACCAGAATGTTTTTTATGTGGTGGCCTTTTCTCTTCTGTACTATCAAAAGACTGCTTCTCAAATTTTCTTTGTGACTGAGAGGAAGGTAACATCGATGAACCATCAAAAACTACTTCTTACTATTAGCCAATCGAATTGGGGAAGTATCTTTGTTACAACACTAACATGCCAATTTTCCTTGGTGCTCCATCCAGATAAATTTCCATATGCTGGAAAGTAATTAATGGTCCATAACAACAATGCATGCAACATGAAATTTTGTTTAGTTGATGCATCATAGGTCTCAACACCAATTTTCCATAACTCATTCAATTCCTCTATTAAAGGTTGAAGATATATATCAATTGCATCTCCTAGACCATTTGGACTAGGAATATGCATTGACAAAATAAAATTTTCTTGTTACATACATAACCAAAGTGGTAAATTATAAGGAATAAGAACCATAGGCCAAATGATATGTGAGATTTTTGAGTTTTGAAATGGATAAAATCCACCACTAGCAAGTTCAAGTCTAACATTAAGGGGTTCGACCGCAAATGAAGGATAAAGTTCATCAAATGACTTCCATGCCATTAAATCATTCCGGTGCCTCATTATTCCATCATCAAATCTTTTATCCTTATGCCATGTCATAAGTGTAGATGTATTTGTATACATAAACAAATTTGAAGTCTAAACTTTAAGGGAAAATAGCGTAAACTCTTTACTGTTATCTTTTAACATTTTTTGTTCCTTGTTTCCCCGCTACAATTATCTATTATCCATATAGATGTACCACAAAATTTGGAAGAATCGAGTAAGCTATCTTCCTTCCAGATAACATGAAATCATTAGTGCAAGCATCTATCTTATTGTAAGAAAGTTCGAGTTCTTGAATTATTTTCTTTGCCTCATAATATGCGTTTGGCAAATCGGCGCCATCAGGCAACAACACCTCTTTAACATTTTCCATAACATTATAAATGATGCATTAGTCCAAAGGCCCATACTTTTGATGTGAAGTAATTTAATCAAAGAGGAATACTTTGACGCTTTTAAATTTTCGTACAGTGGTTTCTAGAAATCCTTCAATAGTTTTTAAAATCATTTTGCTTCAACTTTTGGCTCCTCCTTAAACAAATCAGCATAATTAGTGTGTATAGGTCCACCATCAATATTAGGATACAAATCTTTCAATAATTCTTCTACTTCATCTTCACTCTCACATTCTTCCACTTCTTCATCATATTCATCTTCATATTTGGATTCAAATAATGGTTCACCTAAGAATTCTCCATGGTGAAACAAGAAAGTATAATTCTGAACTATTCCATGTACTTTTAAATGTGTCTCAATTGTTTTACAAGTTCCTAAAGTAGTATTTCAATATTTGTTACATGAACATCGTATTTCAGGTTCTTCTCCTATTTTTTGAAAAGCATAATTCAGAAACTTTTTCACCTTACTTTTGAAGATTTCATTGCCCCGATCATTAATAAGTTGTATCCATTTCTTACTAGGTTCCATAACCTTGTAAAAGATATAAAATAATAGATTGAGAAAATTAAATAATAAAAAATTATATGCAGGGATGCTTATCAAAATCAACATCACTAGTAAGCCACCTGATAAAGTTATCATTATGGACCTCAGGAGAAGAATTATGTTACAACTAATAACCTATGATAAGAGGTTATTGTACTTTGAGAAATGTCAAACCATTTTCCATATATGTCTGCTAGAACATCAGAAATACTATCTTTAAGAATTAATTATTTGAGGAAAAACTTGAAGGTCATATATTGCATTACTCTCAGGAACATGTTTTGATATGTTTTGGAATATATATATATATACACATATATGTGTGTGTGTGTGTATATGTATGTATGTATATATATATATATTGGAATTGCCAAGACTGCACATATACTACATTCATGATTGTTTAAGTACTATGATCTGGTTTAGCCATCTCTGTAATGCACCATGATCGCGAAGGCCCGCTAGAAAATCACAACTTTCAAATTAACCTATGGCGTGATGCACCAGGATCGCGGACCCTCACTGGATTTTGCCAAATGGGAGATTGTCCTGCTCCACGATGCGCTAAAGGTTAAAATGATGGGTTTTTGTGACTGAAACTTTAAATCGCATTAACTTCTTACCCGGTTATCAGATTTGGGCAAATTTTATATCATTGGAAAGATAATTGAATTTCCTACGCAATGGAAGGCTTTAAATGAAAAAATAATGAGTGTTTCAACAATTTCATATATGAATTCTTATGTATTGGGACTTAGATTATGCTAGGGAAATACAGGGTGTTACAATATGTCCCCCTTAGGATCATTCATCCCCGAATAAAACCAGTTAAGCTAAGGGAACTGATGGATTGATCTTACACACTGAATATTCTTGTCTGATGCATGGAATGCATGACTGAACTAATTCATGAATACACGACTGATATGAACATGATGTACAACTGAAACTGAACATGATAGAGAAAAATCTTAAGAAGATTTGGAACCTTATACTGAATTTAGAGTCGCGGAGAAGAGATGAGGGTACTTGGTCCACATATCTGCCTCTTCTTCCTAAGTGGCTCCCTCAACAGACTGATTCCACCAAAAAACTTTGACTAGTGGAACTTCTTTGTTCTTAGTCTACGAACTTGATAATCAAGAATTTTGACTGGGACTTCCTCAAAGGAAAGACTGTTCTGAATATCTACACTTTCTAATGGAACAACTACAGTTGGATTACTAATACACTTTTTCAACAATGATACATGGAACACTGGGTGTACCGAGGCTAAATCAGAAGGCAACTCTAGCTTATAAGCTATCTTTCCAAAATGACTAAGGATTCTGAAGGGATCGATACATCGGGACTGAGTTTCTCTTTCTTGTCGAATCTCCTCTCTCTTTTCATTGGAGAGATTTTCAAGAACATAAGATCATGGACCTCAAACTCTAGATCCTTTCTCCTCATATATGCATATGATTTTTGTCGGCTTTGAACATCCCTAAGACTTTCTCTGATTAACTAAACCTTCTCTAACATATCAAATACCAAGTCAGGCCCTATTACTGTGGCCTCACCTACTTTAAACCAACCAATTAAAGATATACACCTCCTACTATAGAGAGCCTCAAATAGAGCCATACAGATACTGGAATGATAACTATTATTGTATGCAAATTCAATTAAAGGCGAATGGTTATCCCAACTACCCTTGAAATCAACAACACATGCTCTCAATATATCCTCAAGAGTCTGAACGGTCTATTCTGCTTGACCTTCTGTCTGATGGTGGTCTGTTCTGCTTGACCTTCTGTCTGATGGTGGATAGTTATACTGAGGTAGATTGGGGTACCAAGACCCTTTTGGAATGCTTTCCAAAAGTGAAAGGTAAATTGAGTACCTCTATTTGAGATGATAGATAAGGGAATATTGTGCAACTTAAAAAACCCTCTAAGATATATATTGGCATAGTTCTTGGCTGAATAAGAGGTATGGACTGGTAAGAAATGAAAGTATTTGGTCATCTTGTCTATGATAACCTAAATTGAGTTGTGATAATGATGGGTACGAGGAAAACCTATCATAAAGTGCATGTTCATATCCTCCCATTTCCATATAGGAATACTAAACTCCTGCATGAACCTAGTAGGCTTCTAGTGCTCAATCTTAACTTTCAGATATATAGGTCACTTAGATACAAACTGTGCAATATCTGTCTTTATTCCACTCCAGTAATAGATCTCCCAAAAATCATGGTACATCTTAGTGGCCCCTGGATGAATAGAGTAACCTGCATATGCACTTTTGCCAGAATTAGTTGCCTTAGATCATCTACACCAGGCATACATAATCTACCCAGACAAGGCAAAACACCATCTCCCCCTTGGGAGAAAACCTCCACTTTCTGATCTCTGACTGATTTTTTAAACATAACTAGATTGGGATCTTTTTTCTATATTTCCATCACCTCATAAACTAGAGGAGACTCTGAGCTACTCTGCACCCATACACTACCTTCTGCAGAATTGAGTAAATGACTACCTATTCGGGTAAGCTGTTGGACTTCCTGAGATAACTTTTTCTTACCAGCCTCAACATGAGCTACACTACTAATAGACATTCTGCTGAGAGCATCATCCACTACATTGTCTTTACCTGGATGATACAGAACACTCATGTCATATCTTTCAATGACACTAACCATCTTCTCTTATACAAATTCAAATCTTTCTAAGTGAACACATACTGAAGGCTTTTGTGATCTGTGAACACATCTACATGCACCCTATACAAGTAATGCCTCCAAATCTTTAAGGAAAATACTACCGCTGCTAGCTCAAGATCATGAGTTGGATAATTCTTCTCACGAGGCTTAGGATGTCTGGATAAGTAAGCTATGACCTTACCTCTCTGCATAAGGACACAACCCAAACCTACTCTGGATGCATCACAGTACACGACAAAACCATCTAAACCATCTGGTAGAGTAAGAACTGGGGCTGAGGTGACTCAATTCTTCAACTCCTGAAAATTCTTCTCGTATGAATCTGACCACTAAAACTTAAATTTCTTCTGAGTCAATCTGGACATGGGGGATGCAATAAAAGAAAACCCTTCAACAAACCAACAGTAATAGCCAGCTAAACTAAAGAAACTATGGATATCTGATGGAGAGATGGGTCTAGGCCAGTTTCTTACTGCTTTGGTCTTTTGAGGATCAACTCTAATGCCATCAGTAGAAATAATATGGCCAATGAAAGCTACTGATCTTAGCCAGAATTCACACTTACTAAATTTAGCGAACAACTGATTGGCTCTAAGAGTCTGAAGCACTACTCTGAGGTGTTCTGCATGATTATTTTTTCTATGGGAGTAATCAAGAATGTCATCAATAAATACTATGATGAACATGTCCAAATACTACTTGAACACTCGTTTCATCAAGTCCATGAAGGCTGTTGGGGCATTTTTAAGACCAAAGGACATGACTAGAATTCAAAGTGACCATACCGAGTTTGAAAAGCTATTTTCAAAATATGACATTCTCTGACTCTAAGCTGATGATAGCCTGATCTGAGGTCTATCTTGGAAAACTAACTGGCACCCTGAAGTTGTTCGAATAAGCCATTGATTCTAGAAAGTGGATATTTATTCTTGACTGTGACCCTGTTCAACTAACGGTAGTCTATGCATATTCTTAGAGAACCATCTTTCTTATGCATGAATAGAATAGGTGCTCCCCATGGGGAGATGTTGGGTATAATGAATCCCTTATCTAGGAGATCCTTTAACTATTCTTTTAGTTCTTTGAATTTAGTTGGAGCCATTCTATATGGCGGAATAGATAGATGTTGACTATCTGGGAAAAGGTCTATTCTGAAGTCAATTTCCCTTTCTGGAGGAACTCCAGGAAGATCTTCAAGAAATACATTTGAGAATTCATTTACTACTGGAACTGACTCAAGAGTTGGAGTTTTTGAGTTAAAGTCTTTGACTCGTACAATATGGTAGACACACCCCTTGGATATCATCTTTTTGGCTCTAAGGTATGAAATCAACTGACCCCTAAAAGCTATAGTACTACCCCACCATTCAAGGACTGGTTCATTTGGGAACTAAAAAATAAACTATTCTATTTCTACAATCAACTTAGGAATAGAATAAGTAGAGCCAATCCATTCTGAGAATGACATCAAAATCCATCATCTCTAAATCTACGAGATCAACTGAAGTAACTTTTTAAGATATTATGACCAAAAAGTTCCTGTATACTTCTCTGGCTATAATGGAAAAGCCTACTAGGGTAGACACTGAAAAGGGATCTGCTAGAGTTTTAAGACTGACTCCAAAATTAACAGTTATATATGGAGTTACAAAAGAAAGAGAAGCTCCAGGGTCTAGAAAATCATAAATATGTAAGTGAAAGACCTACAACGTACCAGTAACTACATTCAGAGAATTTTCCTAAACTTAGCGAGACTGAAGAGCATATAATCTATTCGAACGCTGACCACTTGTAGTACTGGAAGTGGCACCATGCTGAGTTGGGAGGCCGGATAGGACTGACGATTGATGGGACTGGCCCTGTTGGCGCGTATCCCTACCTTTCTGAGCAATTACCTGACACTCTCGAATCTGATGTCCTGGCATTCCACACTCGAAGTACACATCACTACCCACTCTATACGCACCTTGATGGTGTCTGCCGTACTTCTAACATAAAGGATTGGTACGAGAACTACTAACACTGCCCTGGGACATAGAGCCTAGTGCCCTATCCCTATTGTCATTTCTAAATTTAGGTTCTTGGCATTGGTTAAAGAAGATACTGGGGCAGAAGACCTCTGATGAAACTAAGGATGGTTACCACCTTCTGAATTCGGTAGACTAAAACTAAAACTACCCGCCCTAGGTCTCTTATTTCCTTTCTCCCTCTCCTTAATCTTTTGATCCTCTATCTGTTGAGCATGGACCATCAGTATAGACAAGTCTATCTCACTAATCATCATTGCAGTCCTACACTCCTTGACCACACTATTAGACATGCCAGACACAAACTTACTTATCTTGGACCTACCGTCAGCTACCACATGAGGATCATATCTAGCTAACTGAGTGAACTTGAGAGAATAATCCATCATACTCATGCTACCTTACCTTAAATTAATAAATTCTAACACTTTGGCCTCCCTCATCTATAATTAAAAGAATCTATCCAAGAAAGTCATGGAAAACTCTTCCCATTTTATAGGCCCTACATCAACACCTCTATTAATTTTCCATTACTTAAACCATGTATGGGCTTCATCCTACAATTGATATGCAGCCAACTCGATATTTTGACTAGATGTCACCCCCATAGCATCCGTGACCTCCTGAACCATATCTAAGTATTCATATGGATCATCTTTAGACTTCGATCCCATAAAAGAAGGAGGATTCGTCTGGGTGAAATCCTAAATTCTAGTTGCAGCAGTATTGGTCACTGGGTTAGCCAGAACAATGGCTGGCCGTTCATTCTATAACAAAGTATCTGTGGATGCATAACAAAGTATATAACATGAACTGAGTAAAATCAATAAATTGCTATACTGAGATAACTAAAATTTATATGCTTTGGTCAAACAACACTAAGACTGAATAACTAAGTAGGGACTATAATTGAGACAATATCTGAGACTGTGGGAGGTATCATCTAACCAACATTCCCCAATTTAAAATAATTAGGGTCCAACCTATAACCCCAGTTGGAAGGGTGTTAATACCGTGCCACAAGTACTATCAATGGTTTTTTGGATCCACTAAACTAATATAATGTCCAAAGGACTAAAGGTGTCAAGCCTAAACTGACGGGTGACCCCTGCGAGATAGTCAAGCCTAGTCTGATGGGTAATTACTCATATCATACGTTGGCTACGTAGTTCTGGAATATAGGGACTGCTACTAATGACTCAGCCTATCTGATGGGGAAGCCGCTATCCCTATACTCGCTCGGTGCTAAATCCTACTCCCAACTAAAAGACAATGAGATACTAGATTGTTCTAAGTTGAATAACTGATATCTGAATATTCTGATAATGCTCATAATATAATCAAAAGACTATTCTGTTATGTACTGAGGCTAGACTAAATAAACAGCTATGGTTTTTGGGTATTCAATACTCCCAGGACTCAAAACAACAATACTGTAAATACACTAAAGTTTGAAGGTCCGAAATATAAAGGCTCTTATTAAATATATCACTCTTGTAGGCATTTTATCAAACTCTTGTAGTTCATGGTTTTAAAACAATCATAGGAATGTCATGGAACTTGTATGAATAGCATGAATTCATTATATTAGCATTAAATTATGGTTTAACTCAATGAATAATAATTTGAAAACATAGAGGATTGAATAAGAACAATAATTTCATGGTAACATGGTATAGAATCATAGAGATTCATGGGTGAAATCCCAATTTAAAACACAATAACTTGAAAAGATCACAATTTTATAATTAAGAAAGGTTGCTTGGACTCCATGGATAAAAGGGATCCATGGATAAACATCTAACATTCCTGGGATGATGAATTTGGAAGGATTGATGGAGTGTTTTGAGGTTTAACCTTGATTTTCCAGAGCTAGAGTTTCTTGTTCTTAAAAGAGGGGATATTTAATTTGAAAGAAAGTTAATAATGATGAGTATTTAGGTTAATTAGGGATTAAATTTTGTGTTTAGGGCGAGTTTAGGGATTAGGAAAATGACTCAAAGACCCTTAAACGAATTTAAAAAACAAGATGGAGCCTGAAATCTTGATTTTTGGCATTAGCGCAACGCGCCACTATCGCGTCAAGCCACTGGAAAAGGGACAACTGGGACCTGGACAAACGCTGCAATGCACCACCATCGTGGTAAGCCTATGGATGTCAATTTATCCATATCCGTGATGAGCCATGATCGCGGAGGCCCACTAGAAATTGACAACTACCAAATTAACCTATAGCGCGACGCGGCATGATTGCGGACCATCACTGGATTTTTTCAAAGGGGAGATTGTCCTGCTCTGCGATATGATAAAGGTTAAAATGATGGGGTTTTGCGACTGAAACTTAAAATCACCATAACTTCTTACCCGGTTATTGGATTTGGACGAATTTTATATCATTGGAAAGTTAATTAAATTTTCTACACAATGGGAGGCTCTAAATTGAAAAATAATGAGTTTTTCAAAAATTTCATATACGGATGCTCATGTATTGGGACTTAGATTATGCTAGGGAAATACGGGGTGCTACAGTTACGAATGAATTTTTTCATTTGCTAATGTTGCAGATATGGTGAAAGTACTAATGCTAGTACATCCTGAGCTCTTAATGATTATTGATGTTGCAAATATAGCAACTTTTCATAGTGCATCAAACCAAGGACATATTCAAGTGGTGAATTATCTATTGTAGGCAGAGAGTATTTTGTCCACTATTGCTAAAAGTAATGGGAAAACAGCCCTTCACTCTGCCGTGAGAAATGGATATGTTCAAATGGTGAAGGCCCTTTTGAATAAGAAGGCAGGGATTGCGAGCCGTATGGATAAAAAGGGGTAGACTACACTTCACATGGCTTTCAAGTGACAAAACCTTGAGGTTGTGGAGGAGCTGATTAGACTAGGTGCTAAGTTGATAAAAATCATTGACAGGAAGGGCAATACAACATTGCACATTGCAGCTGGAAAAGAAATAGCTCAGGTATGTTGTTTTCTGGCATATATGTAGGTTTTGTTGTTGTTTAAAGTCTAGGAATTTCTTCATTAACTTTGAATCTAAAGTTCCTATATAGTAGGCAAGTCACATAAAAAGATAACTATTGATAGTAGTTCACAAAAAGTGAGACTAGTAAGCCGAATAAAAAGGCAGCTGGTTACCTGTCATGAACTGTTTCCTTTAACATACTTTATCGACTTCGAAGTACTGATTTTATAAAAAGTAATAAACAATATAGCGATACTTTTATAAAAATAAAAATATAAAAAAAGTTGTTCCTAAGAACAATATAAACAAATGAAGTTCATTGTCAGACTGAGTGTAAGTTCTTAAGATTGAGAATACCTAAAGGTTACAAGTGTTACGCATTATAGAATACCTAAAGGTTAAGAACCCATTCACTGCAAAAAGGTACCAATTGTAGCAATTATGTGTAATACTGATGATGTCAACAAAGGTGAGTTCATAGATAACATTGGAGATGTGATTTTTGCACAAGTAGCTACTACCCAAGATACCACTGATACAGAGGCAGAGACATACTCTCTGCTAATGCAGAAAAATGTCCAAAACCCTGATGAAAAATACACTAGATCTATTGAAAATAACACTACCCATTAACATGTAATAAGAAATCACAAAACAAGTTTTAATAACCCTGGACTCCTTTTGTTCATAGACATAAAACCATAAAGAGTTTATTAAAAATTAATTAAGTTGCCCTACCCTTGAATGAGACTTTCAGCACAAATACTATAGAGAAGGCAAATAAATAACCACACATTTTCAATCACTAAGTATCCTATATATAAAATTAAAAACAAGTCCAAAAGGACATCCCAACACTGCAAGAACAAGGATATACAAGAAAACACATTGGAACTACTAAATCATGATAGCCAATATATAGGCAATACAAATTGCATTACACATGAAAAATAGAGTAAAATAGAGCTCACATAAGAAAATTGAGTATCAAGTTACGCACATCACAGTGAATCGAGGAGAGGATTGCACATCTCACAGCGAATCGAGAAGAGTAATTTGAGAGAAGCAAATTAGGTTAAATTTTTTTAATTGTTACAGAGAAGAACTCTTTTGTTCGTATGTTTAAGCGAGAAGATGAATAGAGTTTTAATTTTTTAATTTCATTTTATGTTTTATTAATTAGTGCCCAATTATGATTTTTTTAATTAAAATTTTGGCGGTATTTTTTTTTCTCGCTTAAGACTCTAAATTATCAATAGGGACCGGTTAAAAAAAAATTTAGGACTAGATTTTATTCCTTTACAATAAATTGCATAATTAGGGACTGGAATATAATCTCGTCTCAATAAATATTCTTTTAGAGACAAGATTATATTCCAGTCACTAAATATTTGTCTTAAATAGACCCTTTTATTGTAGTGAAACCTTAGCCTAGTCCAAGGTAGAAATAAACTTAAAAGGTGCATTAGGGGATTTATAAGTGGGCCTTAACCTACCTTAATCGAAGATTAAGGTATTCCTCATGAGACCAACAGATGCTTATCAAAATGCCTAGAAAAATTTCCTTAATGCACTATTCAGGAACCTTGATAATTAATTTATTAATGATGCCATGATGAGCTATCGTGTATTTTATTAAAGAAGCCCATAACCATGTTATTCATTATGCCAAGAATGTTTCTATTACTTGAGCTATTGATTAGGCTAGTACTGAGGCTATTGATTTGGCTATTATTGTGCCAACGAACACCTTGTTAATTGGGCCCTTGACTAAAACATGGGTTAAGCCATAAAGTATGATATCTACTATGCTAAGAATAAGCTATGCATTATGCCATGTATTTGATATTTCTCAAGTTAGTGATAAACTTTCTTTATTCTAATGGTGGGCCAATGAATAGGTTACATGTGGGCCAATGCTCATGATAATTCTTATGGTTATGCTCATGGTCTAATGGATGAGATTATTGTCTTATCATTTATAACATTCATGTTACATATATACATACTTTTTGATAATATGACATTGATGATGAACGAGGAAATATATAGGTTTGCTCTTGTTGCTTCTCCTTTTATGTTTAGTTACTTTAGCCCTTGTGGTGCTTGTTCTTTACTTGATCCATCGTGGGGCTTGTCCTTTAATTTAGACCTTTTGGGGCTTGCTCTTTATAATTGATATTAATGTGGATATTATAATGATGCCCGGCAAGGACGGATGATACTATTATGATATATTGATGCCCTGCAAGACTGGAGGATACTATGATTATATGATAATACCCGACAAGGTCGTAGGATATTATGATGATATGATGATACCTTGTATGGCTGGAGGATATTCTAATGATTTGATGATACCCGGTATTGCCGGAGGATACTATGATGATATGATGATACACGGCAAGGATGGAGAATATTATGATGATATGATGATACCCGATATGGATGGAGGATACTATGTTCATATAATGATACTCGACAAGGAAGAGGGATGAATATGATTATATGTATATACCCAACAAGGACAAAAGATGATTATTGATGTGCCTATGAGTACATCTACCGGTTCAAGCTAGGCTAGCCTTAGGTATGTTAACTATATGTTATTTATGCCCATGTGTATGTGGATATAATGTTGATATTAGAGATGTCGATCATAGTTTTATAGTGATAAAGGTATAAAGTGGTATAATTATTGATTTAAGGTTGATAAGATAATTAGCGGTGAATATGAATTAAGGGGTTAACAATGACTTATGGATAGTTGAACCTTAGCTATAATTAGGACTAGTGGTATTGACGACTATTAATTATGATGATTAAGCTGTAATGATGTTTAGCATAAATGAAGACATATTACAATGATGAGTATTTGATAATAATGTTTTAGTCCATGAAGATGACTAGTTGCCAAAAGAGGATTTATGGGTTAGTGATGCTAGTTACTAAATGGTGTTTAATCAATAAATTAAATAGTGAATAATTGGTGATTAGTGGTTATTGGGTAAATGGTTAGTAGTGAGTTTGTGATGGCTAGAAACAAATACTGGTTAGTTGATCAATATGGCCTAGTAATAAATTTTTGCTATGTACTAGTTATTGACTAGTTGGTGAAGAATGACTAGGTGTTATCCAATAAATAGTGATTGTGTGATGAATAGTGTATAAAAAACAATTAGAAGGTAAATGAGCACTAATGAATAATTGGATTAGTAAATAAGTGTTGGCTAGATAATAAAGAGCTATTAGGAAATATCGAAGACATAGTTGTCAAAATAATGGTATTGTTATGGTTAGGCATATATCGTCATACGTTGTTTAGTTATGAATGTTGATGATAATTGTTAAAGGTTGGTGAACTTCTGATTGAGGGTATGCTTGGAATGACGATTGAATAACAATGGAGTTTGGAAATATTGTTGATTAGATTCCTTTATTTTTCTCTCGGGTGAACTCTCCAGTGGTATGGGAAGTTGTGATGAGTTCTTTACTTTATGCACCAGTTAGCATATGCAATCCAATTTTGTACTTGTGATTGCTTGTGTTGATGCTTTATTATACATTATTATTCTGAATTGTCCAATTCTTTTGCACAGGGATAAGGCCAAGTGTTGGCTCCTTATATAGTTATTCTGATATTTGTTACTTTTTATGTATAGTGATATTGGCATGTGTGGATTCCTTATGTTATACTATTATTCTATTTTGATTTCTTATTATAGAAAGTGATGAAGGAGATGATTTGGGTTTGATTCTGTACATTGACATAGTTATTGTTATCTTGCATTAATCATCTTTATATCATGACTTAGCTTAGTCGGTCGATGATACCTGCTGAGTATCCATTGTTTTGGTATTTATACTTTACTTTTAAAGCCTGCAGCATAGTACTGGGTATCACCGTTGATGTGTACATCGTGCGGAGAAGCCATGGTTTAGAGACTTAGAGTGAGCTCCTGACGCTCAGAATATTACCAATCTCTGTCTTATGTATTCGACTAGTCTCTATGTTGTTTTCAGACGTAAGTGATATCAGTGTATTCAGTTGAACTTCACATTTTACAGTTTAATATTAGTAGCTCTTGTACTGATACCACCAGGTTTTTGGGTTATATTATGTAATTGCTTCTTTATTTCATTTATTCCACAATTTGTTTCTTTATATATTTGATTGATTGTTACTAGCCGTTCTCTACTACGAGTTTCGCTTACCTACTAGTGTGTTATCGTAGGCCCCATTATGACCTAAGAAATTGGGTAATGACAGAGACGGGCTCGAAGTTTATCTTGAATGACCCAAACTTTATCGAAAGTCTCACAAAGCAAGTCCGTACCTCAAGGTCTAATCTCAGAAACCTCAAACCAACCAATAAAAGAGCAACAATGCCTACCATACAAAGCTTCAAAAGGATCCATCTCAATACTGGAATGGTAGCTATTATTATATGCAAACTCTACAAAATTCTAAATGCTACTCCCACTGAGCACCAAAGTCTATCACACATGTAAGGAGCATATCCTCCAAAACATAAATATTCTGCTCCAACTGACTATCAGTCTGCGGGTGAAAAGTTGTACTAAGATCAACTCAGGTACCCAACTCCTACTTAAAAGACTTCCAATAGTGAGATGTCAAAACTGAACCTTGATTAGAGATGAAAACTATTGGCAGACCATTAAGACGCACTATCTAATGAATATATATATATACCAACCTCTCATACTAAAGGAAAACTAAACCAGAATGAAATGAGCAGATTTGGTCAACTAATCCACGATAACCCAAGCACTATATGAACCACGAGAAGTAAGGGGAAACCCTATCATATATCCAGAGCGATCCATTCCCATTTCCACTCTGGAATGGGTAACCTATGAAACAAAACACTTGGTCTCAAATATCGGCCATCACCTACTAGAAATATAGGTAACAAGATATAAAATACGCTACATCCTTCCTCATACCTCCCCACCAAGAATTCCTCTTCAAGTCACGATACATCTTAGTCTTCCCTAGATGGATAGAATATTTGGAATAATGAGCCTCCTCCAAAATCAATATAATCCAATCTCCCACTCTCATCACACAAACTCCACTTCCAATCCTCAGAACATAATCTGAATCAAGTGAGGCATCCATAGCCTTACCCCTCATAACCTTATCCTGATTCTATCTCAACCCAACATCATCAAACTGATAAGCCCAAATTTGATCCATCAAAGATAACTCAGCTTTCATAAATGCCAAAACATATCCAAGTGTTGGAATATCAAGCCTAACCATCAGGTTAGCCAAATACTAAACCTTTAATGCTAGAGGTCTCTCCTAAGTCAAAAGAAATGCCCAGCTACCCATGCTAATCGACTTCCAGCTTAAGGCATCTGCAATAACATTTGGCTTGCCTGAATGATAGAGAATAGTTAAGTGCACAACTCACAACAGAATCCATACAAGTAGTATCTCTACAACTTCTGGGAAAAACAAATGTGCATAACTCCTAATCATGGGTAGGGTAATTCCTCTCATAGGTCTTCAACTGATGAGAAGCTTACGCAATTACCTTATCCTCCTACATCAACACAGTACCTAACCCAACACCTGAAAAATCACAAAAGATGGTAAAACCCATGCCCTCCTTAGGAAAAGTCAAGATAGGAGCTGAAGTCAACATATCCTTGAACTTTTGAAAGCTCGCCACAATCATCAGACCACTGAAATAAAATCTTCTTCTGAGTCAACTTGGTCAATAGAGTTGCAATAGATTAAAAACCCTTAATAAATTGCCAGTAGTAAATTGCCAAGCCAAAAAAACTCTAAATCTCAGTGGGCGATGAAGGCCTTTCCCAGTACGAACTACGTAAATCTTGGTCGGATCAACCATAATACCATTCTTAGTCACCACATGACCCAAGAAAGAGACTGACACCAACCGAAGCTCATACTTTGAGAACTTAACATACAAATTCTCATCCCTCAATCTATGAATTACAATACACAAATGCTCCTCATGACCGGACTCACTCTTGGAATAAACCAAGATATTATCTATAAATACAATAATAAAAGAGTTGAGATACAATCATAATACTCGACTCATCAACTTCTTAAATGTTGTTGGGGTATTGGTCAATAGAAAAGACAACCAAAAACTCATAACGATTGTACTGAGTCAAAAAGATTGTCTTTAAAATATCCAAAGCTCTAATCCTTAGTTTGTGATACCTGGACCTCAAATCAATCCTTCAAGACACCAAAACACCCTAAAGCTGATCAAATAAATCATCAGCATGCGGAAGATGAAACTTAACCTTAACGGTCACCTTGTTCAACTTTTGATAATCAATACACACATATCCACCCATCGATTTTATTCATAAACAAGACCAGAGAACCACAAGGTAATACACTAGGTTGGATAAATCCCTTCTCAAATAACTTCTGCAACTAATCCTTCAATTCCTTCAAAACTGTTGGGGCCATACTATAAGGAAGAATAGAAATAGGTTTGGTGCACGACTCAACATAAAAAGAAAATTCAATATCATGTTTCGGAGGCATATCAGGCAAATCCTTAGGGAACACATCCATGAACTAATAGACAACATAAATAGAAGCCAAAGAAAGAGGTGAAGCAACACTATTATCATGAATATAAGGCAAATAAGACAAATATCCCCTCTCAACCAAGTGACAACCCTTAAAAAAAGATATAACCCTCTTGGGTTCCAAACGAAACACACCCTTCAAAGCTATCCATGGTACACCTGGTGAAGTTAAAGTCACAGTCTTAACATAACAATCAAGCACCAAATAATATGGAGCTAACAAAACTATATCCAAGATGATATCAAAATCTACCATATCAAGGACAGTTAGATCTACCTAAGTCTCACGCCCAGCAAAATTCACAACACAAGATCGATACACTCGATCCACTATTAAAAGAATCTCCTATAGGGGTAGATACATAGACAGCCATATCAAGATGCTAACTAGCTGAATCTAAGACCAAATCAAAATATGCATACATATAGAAGAAAGTTGATCAATATTCAAATAACATAAATGTAAATTTGAAACAAATAGGGATGACTATTCAAAGTTGCTGAACTAAATAATCCACTACCTAACCGTTGTAAGGCTACCTGCACTGTCCTACCATGATACCCTCAAAGGCCTATAGAAGCTCCACCTTAAGGAGTGTGACCTCAGAACTCACCTTGATGGTGTACCTTCTTGGCACCTCTTCGAGATACTCAATGAACTAACTTGGTCATCTTATCATGATCCAAAATACATTAAAACTATACCCTATACACTACCCTCTGAGTCATTTTACCTGAAGAGAAATATTCAATCCCCTTCATGAATTTCCAAATATTCTCAACTCGGTGGTAATACTGGCATAAGAATATATAGACAGGGCATGGAAATATGCCTTATACTATACAGAAGTCAAGAAGCCTTGCTCAAAGCAATAAAACTTATCTCTCATCTGATCTCTCAAACTAAAAGGCACAAACCTATCAAAAAAGTCATCATTTGATTAATCCCAAGTCATCTGTAGTGAAGTAAGATTTATACAACTAACTAGTGAACTCCTTCAATCTACGGCTGCATCTCTCAACTAATAATTAGTATAAACAACCCCATGTGACTCAAGCAAACAATAGTTATGAAAATTATCATGACTATCCATAAAGAACTCATAGGCATCCTTGCCTACAACACTACTGGACATAGAAGGAACCTAATGAGTAAATTTCTCAAAACCTCTTTTGATTCTCAAAAGAAATAACTATACTCACAACAATAGGAAGCATAGAAAATCTAGATGGTTTAGATCCCACTTAAGGACATAACATAGATGAAGGCTAAACTCCTGGCCGTAGAATAACATACTCAGATACTGTCACAAAAAGAATACACTTGAAGTATATAGATTATCATAAGTAAATATCGGTACCACTAAAGGATCCATACTCAAAACTTATTGAACACAACGTATATTCATGCTAAAAAGAGTGAAATACAATTTAGAATTCAAGGTATGAAAGTACCCAAATGATAAGATACAAAATAAGAGAATTTTCCTAAATACATCTAATAGCCTTTTGATTATATTAAGGATTTCTAAATATTGATCTAGGAGACTCTATTAGACACCTCATTCTTATATTGTTGAGACCAATGAAATGGTTGTTCTAATACCAATTTATCACAACCCAAAAACCAAAGGTCTTAATGGCACTTGTCACGGTAAACCTTGACAAGTAGGCCTATCACCCAAATTGATATAACACAGTAAATCAATACCAAAATCTAAGAAAAGGCTTTTAAAGAAAAGTCAAGTCACACAAACATGATAATTGTATAAATATAATCAAAGATATTAATCCATAACCCAAAACCTAGTGTCACAATGTAAGAACTACTAAATATATCTCAAATATCAAAAGATACAATAATAGATTAGAAGTGGTAGTAGGCCAGCTCTTGAAGCATGGGACATTTGCTACCTCAAATACTCCAAAAGTCACCTGAATTAGTTATCTGTGTGGTGAACTCGTACTTGGATATACACCAAAAGGGAGCAGTAAGGATGAGTATGGTCCACTTGTACTCAGTAGGTATCATAGGTCCACTGAGTAAAGTAGAAAATAAAGCATATAAACATAAACTATGGGCATGTCACCTGTAATCAGAAAAAGTCCCAAATAGTAGCCCATACCATCTCCACTAGCAGTTCAAATATACACCCATATGAAAAATACATGTAGAGAAAGAAAAACAAGTATACACATACATCAAATATAAGTATAGAAAGATAGAATAGATAGATAGATATCAAGTCAAAGATAGAAATATAATCAGAACATAAGCATAATATTTGAAATGAAATAAAGATAATGATGATGATAATGATGATGATGTGATCCATGATGTCATTGCACAACATCCAAAGGTCAGGAGTTCACACATATCTCCGTCATAGCAATAGTTTAAGCCATTAAAAGATAGTATATAGAAAACATGAAATAATATATGACAGAGAAATTGCTATTACTGATAAGGGCATACCTTGGTAGAGTATTATTTAGGATCCTTGTATTTGGCTCACAGCCTTAGAAGGGATTCCTGACCTAGAGGATGCATTTGATAGATATAGACTCGGATAGATGGGTGATCATTCAAGATCTTCCATCCTTGAGGTGGTACATGAGTTTTATGCATCCTATGCCACGTATACTGACTTTCTTACAACAGCTTGGACAAGAGCTCAAGACCAGCCTCCACTAACGCATATACTAGTTAGAGAAGTTAGTGTCATGATCCAATTTATAAGTCATGATGGCACCTACTCTACCCTGGCAGTAGTTAAGCCAAACCATAACTCAGAGTTAAACACAATGGGTTAACTTGGTGAAAAAATATGGCAAAAACCAACAACACAACTTATAAATAATAAGGGATTTGAAATAGATAAAGATAGTCAACATAGATCTAATCCCACAACCTGGTAGAGCAAGTACAAGAGCATCTAGTAATAAAAATACAACCCAAGTATCTAGAATTGTCAATAACATTTGTCTTCAAACAAAATACAGGACATAAAAAGACAGAAAAAAATTGGTGACTCTAACTCCAAAAGCTTACCCTATCTTCAAATATCAACACAATATGAACATCGATCAATGGAGGCAAATAGTACTCAGATATTCACCAAAAAGTTACAAAGTTTTGTATAAGTACCTAAAATATGAGTACTCAGTAGGCATCATTGGTCGACTAAGCTAAATCATTATATAAATATAATAAAATGCAAGATAAAAAACTAAGTCAAGGTATAGACAAACCTGAAGTAACTCCAACATCGATGTTTATAAACCTGAATAATAGCATAAATTAACATAAATCATCAACACAAGCAATTATAACTACAAAATCAACTCTCATATGCCAATTAATATGGAAAATTAAATAAATCATTGCAAGCCCCCATAATCCTGGAAGGTACAAACAAGATAGAGTAACCCACCATCATCATTTATTAACCCTCAAAATACAATTGGAAATTCTTCAAGTCATGCCACACTATAACCATCGATTTTCTATAATCATTATTTTTTCCAATTAGTAACACTTATCAACTAACTAACATATAACACTAATCCTTATGTATCAATAAATCATCCTTTATCCACTAAATATCACTTATTAACAAATCTTAATGTAGAGGCTAATCATCACTTATCAACTATTCATTATTTACCAATTAACAAATATTGGTCAACAAGTCAATGTTTATCAATTAAATAATATCTATCAACTAATAAATATTTAACAAATAATCATTATATCGCTAGACTCTATTCATATCACACTACCTTATAACAATTTTCACATTTTTAACTTAGTTATATTATCAATCTTACACCCCCAATGTCATCATATAATAATAAGTATATCATCTTAGTGTAATACGTATAGTCGGACTCAAACTGGTATGGATATTCAATACTTTCCTCATAATTACCATCATAGTCATCTTCCAGTCTTGTTGGGCATGTATATATATCATTATAATCATCCTCATGCCTTTTTGGGTATATATGTATCATCATAATGATCCTTCAACCTTTCGGACATATACATCATCATAATCATCCTTCGGCCTTGTTGGGCATATATATCAGTATCTTCATCAATATAGATAATAGTACAATCAATAGAGTACTTAATATGATAACAATTAATATAATATATTAACATGATCAATAATCATAATCAAAATTGTGAGTGCTATTATAACCAATGGCATAATTCCAATAAAGTAAATAAGCATAACCTTTGGCATAACCAATATCGTAATTGCTAATGTAATCAATAAGCATGATCTTTAGCATAATCCATAAAATATTCACCAATATAGTCATTTAAAATGACCTCTAACATAATCAATATGTACCATCAACCATAGAAAATAGCATATCAATATCCTAATTAATGGTATATCATTAGCATAATAGATAACTTATCATTAGCTTGGTTAATATCTAGTCCATGGCATAATCTACAATTTATTCATTACATAATCAATGACTTAAATCACCAATGTAGTATGTAAGAATGATATCTAGCATGTACAAAAGCGTAAATACTAATTTATCGATGAGCATGATCACTAGTGTAGTTAATAGCTCATTTGTTAACTCAAACCATATTATAATTTATGGCATAGTTAATATGATAATCAAGGTCTTAATCAATAGTATATTTTGTAGCCCAATCAATAGCCAAATTAATAGCATGTACAATAACTCATCATAACATAAGCTTAATGAATAACTCATTCATGGCATACTCATTGAGAGTTACTTCCAATGTCATCAATCATAACCAACAGTACCAAGGCACATAAATATCACTAAAATAACCATCTCCCTATATGTACATAAGCATATAAAAGGGGTCTTCAACAACTATCACAAGTCTTATCCTAAGGTGAGTCGAAGAGCCCATTTCTAAATCCTTGAAATAAATTACCAAGCAATGTCTACCCCAGACTAGGCTAAAGAATGTGAATCCACTATTAGATATTGAACAAGCCATAACTAGCCCTAGGATAGTAAATCCTCCTAATTTAGAGCAATTAAGTGCATTCCACCTAAGGTATTAGCTATTTAGGTAAGGTTCATTCTAAACTCTAGTACCTCCTCGTTGATGGAGTAAGTAATCTATTTCCACCCTAACAATATCCTACAAGGTCAATTTCACCTAAGATAGAAATAACTATGCTAATCATACCTAAAATAATATCCAAAATAGCCTAAATGATCCAACTAATCCTAAGTATTTTAATTTATCATACCAACACCTAAAACCCATCCCAAATCTAACACAATATCACAAACATACTATGAATTAGCTAAATCTAACAAGGGATAAAATCTAGCCTACCAAGACACTGAAGAAAGCCCACAAGATCCGCTAAATCACAGCTTTTCCCTTCAGTGATGTTTCTGCAAGAAGACAACATGTAAAAATCACATTATACTCATCAATATGAGAATAACAATACTGATATTTTAATATTGCATTTTTGATCAAAAAATCACATCAAAATCCCATGTGGGTCCTATTTATAAAAAATTATATTTTCAAAACCAATCTAATATTCCCACATGCTCAAGGAATCATTACCCTCAAAATTGGTAAATTCCAAGCTAATTTGGGACTAAAATTAGGCCTCCATATTTTTGATATTTTTGAACAATAAATAGAAATTTCTACCGTGAAAAGAGTAAAATCTTGATGTGCTATAGAAATATAGCACTTTTGATGCTTAAATCGATGAAAGTATGTAAGTTTCTTAGGTTATTTTGTTAGATATAATGTGTTTTGGGTATGTTTCCTAGGAAAATAGCTTTTGGATGTGAATTCAAATAAAAAGATGGAATTTGAAATTATTGGGTACATACAAAGGCATTTTTTGGGCATTTCTACTGCTTAGTTGGCATAGGTGAGTAGAGTATGTTGAGAAACTAAAATTCCAGAGGCTCAGCTATAGGACAGTCCAACTCTCCCACTTACAAAGACCATATATTGTCCATATATGGCATAGAATGTCATGGGAGAAAAAGTCCAGATAATTGCATGCTCAGTTTCTGAAGCCTAGCACATACAAAGTTCCAAATATGATTTGTATATTCTACATATGGTCCATATGTGACCTTTGTATGTACAAAAGTTCAAAGTATCAAGAACTGTATAATCCAAGATGGAACGGTGGTCACATACATAGGATCACATACCATCCGTATATGAAACATACGATCCGTAAGTGTCCTTTGTAAGTGGTCACCAACTTTATTTTTCCTTACCAACTTTGTTTTTCCTTTTTCATTTATAATTAGGATTTTTAGGGTTTTCTTGTATTCTATAGATACCCTATTGTCATTTTTTATTTTTCCATGCACTCTATATACTCACAAACATATATTTTGATTCTAAGATCAATATTTGCTCTTGGAATTACTTTGTATTGATTTTTGTTATTAATTTGGTTGTAGCTTTGGGTTTTTTACTTGTTGATTATTGTATGATTATTAAATGTTTTCAATTACAAATTCCTTTAATCTTTGCACAATCATAAGCGTATAATCTTCCTTATATAGGGTTGTGAAACCTTGGCTATATAATAAAGTAGGGGTTTTCTTTGAGTTTATTGTTGTCTTAAAATTTGTAAACATTAGGACCTATCTTGTATTCACTACGAACCTAAGAGAAAAATAGATATTGGGAAAATAAAATCACAACAGTGATTTAGGGTTAACTGCCGAAATAAGCTTACTTGTATCATCTTGTCAAGGCGGTTAAGTTCCATCTAATAAACTTGAGAAAAAGAGGTGATAATTAAAATTAGGGTCCAAGGTTAAGCTTAATAAGGTGACACTCTGAGAGTAGGAGGAGATGAGTGAGATCCACCAAAGAGCTCTAAGAGCCGATTGGTAATAGTTATCTTACCAGATTCTTTATGCACAATAGTTGTACAGTTGGATTGAGAATGAGTATCTTACTGAGCTAGAGGGCAGGGGGAACACAATCATAGTGTTTGTTTATGACTAAATTACAACCAGAATTGATAATTATTACTTGTTTGAAATTGTCACAATAATCCCCCCATTTACTTTTCCAGTTCTGCCCATGATCACAATAATTAAGAACCACAATTCCATATATTCCCTTGGTATTTGACCCCATCATTTGTTGGGTTACTATATGTGACAACGATAGAATAATCTTCAGATTAATCGTATAGCTTGGTCGTTATCAAATTTTGGTAGTGTTGCTACGGAATGGGGCGTTGAGTTGTGAATAAAAGTTGTATAATTTATGGATATTTGTATTCTTGTTCTTATTTGGGTATATGACATGTATGCCTAGCATATAGATTAGAGGCAATACCTTAATTCCACTTAATTTCAATCCAGTGAGGATCCTACTGACGCCTAGTAGGATAACAAAGCTGAAGAGATAGTACACATCAGGTGCCTCCTCCTCCGCCTGAAGGATTTTAGGACATTGTTAACCAGCAGACTGAGGTATTTTTAGGAAAAGATACTAATGAGGAGAGGGAAGAAGATGCTTTCTTAGTGTATAACTTAAGAGGCAAAGCTAGCTATGATAGACTGCGGCAGCACTCAAAGGAAATTAGAATAGGGTTGGGGGTGTCCATGGTCAAGTGATCCCAGCATACCAGTATTTGAAACTATATGAGGATGATGATGAGGATCTTGGGTACATTGAGTTGGAAAAAACTAGAGATATAATTTCTCCAATGCTACCCCTAGGTGTTAAGTTTGACATGACTAGTGCAATAATCCAGCTCTTAAACTTGAAGGATGTACTTGCGAGCTTGCCCACTGATGATGCAAATATGCACCTTAGAAATTTCACTGGGATCTGCAGTTTATATAAAAACCTATTTGTAAATCAGAAGGAATTTACATTGAGGTTGTTCCCTTTCTCTCTTAGAAAAGAATCATCTTTATGGTTAGGAGGGCCTCTAAGATAATCTATCACTACATGGAATAAGTTGTGCAAGAAATTTTTTAACCATTCTTTACTCCATCCAGGATGTTGGATCTTAAGGATGAGATTTAAAATTTCAGGCAGCTATAGTTTGAGTTTATGTACGAGGCTTGGTTCAGGTTTAAGAAAAAGCTGAGTATGATGACAAACTATTGGAATTCAGGGTAAAGCTTATTGGTGATATTCTATCAAGCCCTGACCATCAGTTCCAGTGCCATGGCAGAAACCATCTCTGGAGGTATCTTTATGAAATTATGCTAGGAGGTAGCCTTAGATATTCTAGACTAGATTTCTCTTACTAACCGAGGGTAGCAAACTCAAGAGGCTGATAGGGGTTATAGAACTTATGTTATTGGTGCATCTAGTGATCAGAGAGTATCTAATAACTCTGTAGCACAAGAGATTGTGCTACTAAGGACTGATCTTGGGTTTTTAGAAAAGCATTTATGGATGCGAGTTCTGAGAAAGTGAATGCAGTAGGAGCATATGATTTATTTTCCAAAGCTAATAATTCTAAATTAGAAGAGCATACTAAGTATTTGGATTGTCAGTTGGTGGGTTTTTTAGAATAAGGCCAAGGAAACCAAGGTCAGAACTATTATGGTGATAGATACAAAAACCATAGTAGGAAGCGAGATGGTTATTGGAGACAAAAATATGACTATAAGAAGAAGGGAGATATGTACATTCCGCCTAGCAAAAGAGATATAAAATCGAGAATAGAAGCGATGCTGACTATACTAGTGTAGGAATAAAAGAGTCAGGTGTCTAGCCTTAAGGAAATCAAGGATGATATTTTAGGTTTGACCCAAAAGGTTGAGTCTCATGGAATTGCTATCAAGCCATTTGAAAAATAGTTTGAGCTAATTTCGACCACTTTAAATTAGAGACAGTCAAGAACCCTTTGGATCAACACGGTTCAAAATAAAAAAATAATGGTCATTGTCTTGCTATTACCACCCGTAGTGATAAATCTACTGTGGATCCTCCATTGTCTATTGTGGGTAAGTTAAAAGATAATAGAACTCTAAATATTGACACTCCTCTATAGAGTTGGACCTAACGATAGGTGTTGAGGTTACTATTGGTAAGGAAAAGGTAATGGTAAGGTCGTTTAGCCAAAAGTTAGACAAATTCCTTAGCCACCATAACCTTTTCCTCAAAAACTAAATCTGAAGACATAAGAAGAAAAGTCCAAGCGATTGATTGAGATGCTAAAAGAGCTGAGGTTGAAAATCCCTCTTCTTGAGGCATTAGAGAATATGCTTGGATATTCCAGGTTTATGAAGCAATTAGTTACAAAGAAAAAATAGGCTACTTCTAAGGACATTAGTGGACTTCAACACTGTAGTGCATCTATGTCTAACTCTCTGGCTCAAAAAAGGGATGATCCAGGTTCATTCACTATACCATGCACAATTGGGTCACCCAGATTTGCCAAAGCTTTATGTGATTTAGGAGCTAGAATAACTTTATGTCGCCGGCTATATTCAAGTAATTGGGCTTGAGCCCTCCTGAACCGACTATGATATGGTTGTTGATGGCTAACCTTACTGTGAAAAGACATGTGGGTGTTTTCTTTGATATTATAGTGAAAGATAATAACTTCTTCTTTCTAGATGACTTTGTCATTCTCGATTGTAAGGTTGATGTCGAGATACCAATCATATTAGGAAGGTCATTTATGGCCACAGGTAGAGTTATAGTTTACATGGAGAAGGGGGAGCTGAAGTTTTGAGTTAATGATGAAGAAGCCATCTTCAACATCCAAAAAATGATGAAGATTCTTACAGACATGAGAGTTGTTTTGGTGATTGATTGTATTGATGACCCATAAGGGTACTTTTTTATGTATCTTCAGGAATTATGAGTAGTCAAGGTACCCATGTCATATCCCAATGTTAAATCAAGAGCATCATTGGATGAAACCCTTGGTCTTATTGATGAAATCTGAGTAACCAACATAGCCATTTTATGTCACGATGTTTAATCAAGCACTGAGTGCGAGGCATCCCACTATTTTGGTGTTCACTTTGTTTTTTTTATTTTGGTAGGTTGATAGCTTCAGGAAAGACTTAGAAATGCGGTAAATAATTGTTAAATTCATCATATTCTAGGTAAGAGAGACTTTTTGAGTAATTAATAAAGGTCATAAGTCCTACTTGGGCCAGGTAAGTTCTGCTTAAATCAAAATATGGAATTTTGAGATTTTTTCTGGGAATTTTCTTGGCTTTAACCTATAAAAATACTTGTAGTATCATAAATACCATTTACGGACTTTCAAGTATCAAATTAAGTGTCAAAATATAATTTCCAGAAAGCAAGGAACCTAGCCAAAATTTTGGACCTATATACGATGGGCACATACGAACCATATGTGCCACATACGGCCTGTATATGGCTGCTGTAAGTAAACAATTATGGGATCAAATTTTGTTTAAAATTTTAGGACCACCAATGGATAATTAAATCCTAAACCATCCTCCCCTATCTATTTAAGCTCTATTCACTCATTTTCAACTTACAAAACTCTCAAAAATCCTTTTTATTCTTAAAAACTCAAATTCCCTCTCATGTTTAAAACTACCCACATTTCCCCACACAAGTAATAGCCAAATTATTACTTATTTGTGGTACCAACTTGTCCTCAGGCATTAAATACAAGTTCAATCTTTTGTTTTGCTTCATTTTTTGATAGTTCACTTCCGAATTTCTCAAAGAAAAAGTGACTTTCTTGGCTTCTCATAGTGGTATTTCCATCAAAATGATGAATAAGCAAGTTGATATATTTACTTCCATGCTAAATATATAGAAACTATCATACTTATAGGTAGGAGCCTCGAAGTAGCCTAAAATTTTAATGTAGGGCTTTGTTCATAAATTAATCTCTAAGATTAGGCCCTAATATGGAAGTTGAACTTGAACCAGTAGAGGAATACCAAAAGTTTGGCATGTTAGTTTGAATTGAAAAATATGATTCTTGACATATGTGTGCACATTGGACTTGTGGGGACTGCGAATAAGTTATTGGGATGTGAAAATTGAGGAAAAATTTTAAGTTTTTGAATTTTGAGTTTTTCTTCAACATTTGCAGTCCCTCATTATTTGTTGAATACTAACACTTGGTTTTTTTATTACACATGACTCCTTAGGATTCAAAGAATAAAGCCCCAATATCTAGGTGATAGGTTGACTCTTTTGAAAGTAGTAGCTCGTAGGAGGAATACTCACTTTCTCAAACTAGAGTAGCCCGGACCAAAGAATCCCCAACTAAAACGATAGACCTAGTGAATAAGCGTAAGAGGAAGGCTATTGTTGAGGCTATTATTATGGCCATAATGGGTGCAGAGATTGTAGAGAAATCACAGTAGGGCAAGCAACCAGTTTCTACTTAGCCTATGATAAAGTCTAAGTCTATTGAGTTCCTAAGTAGGACAAGGATAAAGACAACATATACATCACCACCATTTCTTAAACAATATTATGAGGGAGATGATGATAATGAGGAGGAGAAGGCAGCTTTTAAGTTAGCACCAGCAACAGCTACACGGGATCCTCAATTTTAGGAAGGGTCTCAGGATGATCTGATACAGCATATGAGGATTAGTCATTAGTAGTACCCTAGTCTCAGAAGAATACAAATCATTCTTCCCAACAGGTGCCAGCTTCAGATTCACAGGCACCAGCTCAGCAGGGTCAAGATCTCGACCCCACGCATATCTCGAATGAGCCTATTGATAAGGTAAACCTAAGGTAGTTTCTGGAGGGCCTTTGGACTATATTTGAGTGGGACAGTAGTATTATAAGAGATACCGACTAGCCCAAGAAGGTCATTTATGAGGAGAGACAAATTGATTTATAGGGGTTGACCAGAGAAGCACCGCAATGGGAAGATTTGAGCAATATCAGCAAGGGTGGATGACCAGACCCCTAGGTACTTACAACCCGGCATTGATGTGGGCATTTTATGCATCATACCATGCCACTATGGCTTTGACTACACCCAAAAGGGCTATTTCAAGGTAGGTTGATTAGCCGCAGCTTGAGCAGGCACTAGTTATAGGGGTTATGGTTGACATATCAGTGGCGACCATCCGACGAGTTTTTTCTGGGCTAGATTATGTTACTCCCTCATCCATAACAGAGTGTGATTATAGATTGTGAGATACATAAGATAGACATATAATGCAGGATGCTGACCGTAAGAGTGAGGAGTAGATATGGCATGATAGGTCACTGGATATATTTCACCTCACGATGATGAAACCCCTTGGATTGAGGGGTACAATATGATAAATAAGGCAACACCGATATTTACTACAAAGTAAAGGTAGTTGTTGGTTTGATTTGGATTATGTCTGACTATTGCGGATAATATACTGACTTGGGATGGAGTTGCTTTTATTTCTATTATGATGGATGGATATGACATTGATTTTGTAGCTATTATCCAACATGAGATTCATGAGAGAGCTTTCTGGTGAGATGACAACTCTATTATTCCCATGCCTAATCCAGATAGTATGCGTGAGGACAGTGTGCCTAAGATAGTAAGAGTTAATAAGAGAGTACCAGCAACATCTATAGCACATACTAGGGTGATGAAGGATGCAATACGTGCACCTACTATGGTACCTATGGTCCAGTTTGAGGGCCCATTAGTACCTACAAAGCCGATTGAGACACAGGGAGGTAATATGGAACTTAGTGTTGATATTGAGATGTGGAAGTAGAGTGAGGTCCATGATTCAAGCACTCTAGGTGAGATGACACCAGCTACTTCTACATTATCCTTGACGTCTACTTTAAAGTTGGTAGGTGCATCTTCAATGCCCTCTTACCTATCCACTACAATTGTTGCTTTAGGTATGACTAATATATATCATGAGTTTTTCCAGAGCTTAATGGACAGTCATACAGGCACTGAACCTTGATTATGAAATGCTACACTGAGGTGGCTACTCTATATGGGCAGATCCATACATGGTTCTGGACTAGACTAGAGATGACAGAGGCTAGATGGGATGATACATAAAGAGCTGCTATGTCAGCGTTATTGTTAACTTACAGGAATATATTGATGATTTTAAGAGACGTGTTGTACCCCGGTTTATAGATATTAAGACGCTGGATTTAGGACATATGATAGAGTAGGTAGATATCTTGTGAGTAAATTTTACTCTCTGATAGAGAGACATATGATAGCCACCCTCTAGTAATACCCCCATCTACTCAGACATCACCTCTGTGTGAGCCCAAAAATTTTAAGTTATTTATGGATGATGATGATGAGGTCCCCTTAGTTGGGACCAAAAGAGGTCATGTAGGGGACCTAGAGTATCCCAATATTCCATATGACTAGGCCCTAAAAAGGGCCAGACATGAGTTGATGGAAATTGATTTTGTTGATCGCTAGAGGCATGCTGAGCTAGCATCGGGTGCATCTTCTAGTTATGCACCAGCACCAAAACTACCTCCATCAGTGGATATACCTCCATCTAGGGAAGATCATGACATGGATGCCTAGTGCATCCCGGGTATATCCCTATTTCTTTTGTTTTATATTATTTTACTGCATTGGGAATAGTGCATTGTTTTTTATTTGGGGGGGATACCATAGCTACCATGGTTTTTTATTGTCATGCATTTTTTCCTATCGCCATGATATGGTTATAGAACCAACATGCCTATCTTAAAATTTATGTTGTATTCTATTTTATTTTGTATTGTGTTATGTTATTTTGTAATTAGGAGATTTTTAAGTATTTAAGGTAGTTTTCATGTTTTTATGGATTTTGACAAAAATGATACCTCTCTAAAAACTTGTTTTTAGAACTATGTGAATGTATATATATGTGACCATTGTGGATCTTTTTATGGAACTAGGATTAAGGACATGATAATAACTTACTAATAATTGCACAAATGAGATAGGTAGTAGCTTGTAAGAGTGACTTCGTGCCATGTGTATGTAAGATAATACTTAGTTCCCTTTGTGTGTTAAATGCAGAACTTGCCTGGTTTAGTCTTGCCTAGGTTGTAGTAGTTGGTTAGGAAAGGATCATAGGTCGTTTTTAATGTTAGTCCACTTTTAAACTAAATGACCTTTTATGTATTAATTGCATCCCTTGATCCATATTTTTGAGCATGTATAGCCTATTTTTTTTGTTTATTTCACTTTCCTATTTGTGTTACAATAAACCTTGTTTTTTCCCGGTTCCTCCTTGGACATGTTTGCACCTCAACTCAGGCAAATCGCTGAAGTTGAGGGTGGCTATCATAGGGGTGTGTGATGTAAAGCGGGTATGTAAAAGGGTAAAATAAAAGAAAAAGATAGTAGGGATTGGTGTGTAGAAAAATTAAAAGAAAAACGAACTATGAAAATATGACAAAAAAAAGAATAAAAACCACACCTAACCTGAATGTGCAATAAAGAATAAAAAGTGAGAAATAAGGGTTGATTTAAAATAGAAATCGGTTAAATATTGGACCCCAATGTTAGTGCAGTACAAAGGAGGTTTACTCACTTGATATCCATATATACCATACCAACCCATCAAGCCTACATTACGATTCAAATAAAGTCCTATAGTTATCCTAACTTGACTGTTCGAAAGCATAGGTAATGATAATAAGGGAAAGCCTATGGTATTTGATGCGCACTGATTGAGAACTTCTATTTTGAGTTTGAATGTCTCTTGACTATACCTCCATTAACATTCATTATTTTATATGAGTGAGGGGGACTTCTTTTTTATGAGGGCATATGATTCATATTGCTAGCTGCTAACTTTTTTGGGCAGTGTGACTTGTATATATGAATGGTTGCTTATTGTTAATGTAATGCCATATCTTGATCCCCTTGTATCATATTGTTATGCTTCGTATTTATACACAGTTTGTTTTGATAGGTTAAAGAGGATAAGGTAATGTGTTTTGAGCTTAAGGCATTAATTGACTGCCTTGGATAACTTAGATTCACCTAGTTAAGCATCGTGTTTTGTTTTGTTTTGTTCTGTTTCTAGAGGACATGCAACGTTCTAAGTTGAGGAAATTGATGTGATATAAAAATATAGCACTTTTGAGGCATAAAATGATGAAAATATGCAGGTTTTTTAGGTTGTTTTATTAGATGTAATGTGTTTTTGGTATGATTCCTAGGAAACTAGGTTTGTGATGCAAATTCAAAGAAAAAGAAGAAATTTGAAGTTTTTGGGTACATATAAAGGCATTTTTGGGAATATATGCTATTTACTTGGTATATGTGATCAAAGTATGTTGAAGAACTGAAAGTTCAAAGGCTAAGCTCTAGGAAAATGCCAACTCTCCCACTTACAAAGACCACATAAGGTCTGTATATGCCACATACAGTCTGTATGTGGCCAATTTATGTTTTGGGAGGAAAAGTCCAGAGAGTTGCAAGTTCAGTTTCTAAAGCCTGACATATACAAAGTGCCATATACGGTCTGTATATGATAAATATAGTCCGTATGTGACCTTTGTATGTGCAAAAGTGCAAAGTCAAGAGAGTTGCAGAAACTAATATGGAAGTGTGGTCACATATGTAGGACCACATACGGTCCATATGGTAATATACGGTCCATATGTGACCTTTATAAGTGGCCACCGACATTGTTTTTCCTTTTTCATTTGGGATTTGATATTTTCGGGTTTCCTTGCGTTCAATAAATACCCTATTGTCATTTTGTACTACCAAAACAAGATTACCTATATTTTCTTCTTTAGGAGATTAATTTCTGTCTAATTAACTTGACACTGAAAGGAGATAAATGATATTCACTAAAGTGTGCCGAGAGTCGATTGGTGATACCTATCTTACCATATTCTAGATGCGCAATAGTTGTACAGTTGGATTGAGAAAAAAAAGCTTACCAAGTTAATGGCCAAGAGGAACACAATCCTATTATTCGTTTATGACTGAATTACAACTAGAGTTGATATTCGTTACCTGTTTGAAATTGGCACTACAATCCCTCCATTTACTTTTCCAGGTCTGCCTATGATCAAAGCAGTTAAGAATCAAAATTCCACATATTCTCTTGGGATTATACCCCAACCCTTGTTGGGTTATTATATTTGATAGCGACCGCATAATCGCCACAATGAAGGTGTATCTTGGGTGTTATCAAATTTTACCACATATTTGAAGATACTCGTATAAACAAGTGTTAAACAAGCTGCTAAATCACCCACAAGCTCCAATTTTAAGCTATCTCTCTAATTAGGGTTTTAGCTCTCTTGAAATGGATGGGAATGGGAAAAGTCATGTAAAAAAGGTCTATTTATACCCACACCAGGTGCTTAGGTATCGCTATCCTGACCTGACCTTCACGATCGCAATGCAAGGGATCAGATGAGGATATCGCGATAGCGATATTACCCTATAACCATCGTAGTTATGTTGGCCTTCCAAAGGAGTTAATTTCACAACTTGAAGAGTCACATCTGAAACTTGAAGTTTTGCGACCACAATACTTTATGGTGTGGCTAGATCGCGATCGCAATCTATGGACCATCACATATGCACCTGATTATAACAATTTTCCAATTGTCTGCCAAGCCTTCGGGATTCATTCAAAATTCCATATATGCAAATGAACTATGTAACCACACTAAATATGATGTTCTAGACTCAATGGCACATTCAAAATTTTTATCCGAGGTCCTTTCAATGAAATGTGGGTCCCACACCTAATTTGTAATTACTTAAGTTTTTGACTAATAGGTCAAAATGAGCTCAGGATCCTCGAGACCCAAACCAAAGGTCCACCTAGCCTAAAATCAACATTTCAGAGAAGTTGGAATAGTCAAAATTTACATTAGAGGTTTTCTGACTGATGTTTTGCCCGGTGTCCATTTGGATCCAGCAAAGACATCAAAATAAGGAATTGGCTGTAAAAACCAAAGGAACTACACAGTAACCAAAATGTCAATTTCATCAAGTCATAAATGACTTAGTGCAGCTATAAAGAAGCTCTAATAGTAAAAAAAAAAAAAGCCAAAATATGGAAAATGACCAGATGGGTCATTACAGTTAGAGTTAATAAGTCTAAAAAAATAATTCGCCGATGCTTATTTGGGCCAGAGTTTGTGATGTTGTCTATTACAGCTATGTTTGACTATTGGTTGAGGGTGGAAAAGAGTAGGAGGACCATGAAATAGCCAAACTAAATGGAGAAGAGGAGAGAGTTAGCGAGATGGGTAGCTAAATAGATTACTGAGCTTGGTGGTGATGCCTCTTGGATTGAGGGGAAGGCAGATATAATGAAGTCCTCACTATGCTTCACAATAAAGTTTTGGTGGTGCATAATGAGGGACAAATTGAGTTTGATAGCTGTGGATACTGCCTTACATGGGATTGGGCTATATTGGTGTCTAACCTTATTGGTGGTTATGACATAAACTTCGCCAGGTGGATCCGAGATGAGATTCACATAAGTATTTTTCATGACATCACCAGTATTCCCTACCCCTACTTGATCTACGGAGTTTATGATGTCGTGGGAGTATCGATATTACCACAGATTAATCATAGAGTTAAGGCTACCCACATGCTGATATTTGGTTGATTCGTGATAATGCCAGCTGATGTGCTATGTACTCATAGCACTTTTGATGCTTAAAACGATGAAAATATGCAAGTTACTTAGGTTGTTTTGTTATATTTAATGGGTTTTTTGTTTTGTTTGCAAGAAACTAGGTCTAGGATTCTATACTTAAGAAAAGGAATAAAATTGAAGTTTTGGCCTACTTACCCAGGAACCTACGACCCATAGGTACCCCTTACTGGGTGTAGGTGCCAGAGTAGGTTTAAAAAGTGGAAGTTCAAAGGTTCAGAAGTCCAGAAAAGAAGACCATGTCACTTACGTAGGGAACATATAGTTCATTGGTGCTACCTACCATCTGTATGTGACAGAGTAGGTTGTAGAAGAGCCAATTCCAGAGAGTTTCAGAGTTGTTAGAGGAAGGGGTACCGACATCGGACCACCTATGGTCCATAGGTGCTAGCTACAGCCCGTAGGTGGCTTAGTAGGTAGTCACCGACCTCAGTATTCCTTTTTCATTAGGGATTTGATTTTGTAAGGTTTCCTTGTATCCTATAAATAACCTTTTGATGTATTTTCAAGTTAGTTTACATACTCTATATACTTACAAACATATATTTGATTCCAGGATTAGTTTTTGATCTTGGGATTTCTTTGTATTGATTTTGGTTTTTTATTCAGGTAAAGAATTTGGGTTTTATTCATTGATTATTGTGATATTGTTTGAATGTCTTCAATTATGAATTCTTTTGATCATATTACAAACAATAGAAGCTAATTCCTTTAGCTAGGGTTGTGAGAACCTTAACTAAATAACAAAGTAGGGGAAGTGTTCAATCCTTCTAGATAGTAGTTATTGCATGCATTGTGGTTTTCTTCATACTTATTGCCTTTTTAACTATTGCAAACATTAGTATCCATCTTGTATTCACTACGAATTTGATAGACAGGTAGTGATTTGGAAAAGGATATCACAATAGTGATTTGGGGTTAATTTTCAAATAAGCTTACTTACAATATCAACTTTAGATGATTAAATTACATCTAATAAACTTGAGACCAAGAGGAGATAATTAAAATTGGTGTCCAAAGTTAGGGTTAGTAAGGCGACACTCTAAGACAAACAGGAGATAAGTGAAATTCACCAAAGTATGCTGAAAGGCAGTTTGTGATACCTAACTTACACGACTCTACATGAACAACAGTTTAATAGGTGGATTGAGAACAAAAAGCGTACTAAGTTAGAAGCCAGGGGGACACAAGCCTACTGTCCATTTCTAACAGTTTACAACAAAAGCTTTTGAGTTTGGTTATTATTCAAGATTACTACTACAAATCTCCCATTTATTCTTAGTACTTCCTGATTATTCTAGCAAACTAAAGAGACAAGTCCATGTATTCCATGTGGGTTCGACCTCAACCTGAGTTGGATTACTTTGCTTGACAATGAGAGCTTTATCTTCAATTAGAGGTGTAGTTTGGGCGTTGATCAAATTGTTGGTGGTTTCCAGGGAATACGGTATTGAGTTGTTGATTGAAATTGCTAAATTTCTTGGGTTTTTGTTTTCTATTTTTGGTTAGGTGTATGATAACTTCCAATACATGCATCAATAATTATCTAGGAGGATTGAACACTTCCCCTACCTCGTTGTATAATTAGGGATCCCATAACCCTAGCTAAGAGAAATTATCCTCTCATAGTTGTGAAATGATTAAAGAAATTAATATTTGAAAACATTCAATAATCACACAATAATCAACAATTAAAAATCCAAAGTTTCAACTGAATTAATAACCAAATCAATACAAAGTAATTCCAAGACTAAATTCTGATCTCAGAATCAGAATATATGGTTGTAAGTATATGGACTGTGTAACCTCAATACAAAACATCCATAAAGTATTAATATAGTACAAGGAAACCCTAGGAAATCAAATACCAAATGAAAAAGGAAAAATGTAGTCGATTTCCACTTACAAAGGCCACATACGGACTACATGTGGCACTATGTATGTGACCACCCTTCCATCTTGGATCTACAAATCTCTAGATTTTGCACTTTTGTAAAGATCAAGGTCATATATGGATTGTATGTTGCACATACAGACTGTATATGGCACTTTGTATGTGCCAGGCTTCATGAACTGATCTTGCAATTCTCAAGACTTCTCCTTCCAGGACATATGTTGGCCACATACGAACTGTATGTGGTCTTTGAATGTAGGAGAGTTGGCTTTTTCCTACAGCTTAGCTTCTGGACTTTTAGTTTTTCAACATATTCTGCTCATATGTGCCAAGTACCACATCTACCCAAAAATGCATTTATATGTACCCAAAAACTTCAAATTTCTTCTTTTTCTTTGGATTTGCATCCAAAACCTAGTTCCCTATAAAACATACCCCAAACACATCATATCTAACAAAACAACCTAAGAAACTTGCATATTTTTTTAGTTTTAAGTGTCAAAAGTACTATATTTCTATAGCACGTCAACACCCTCAAATTAGAACTTTTGTATGTCCTCAGGCAACACAACAAAACAAAACAAAACACAATCCTTAACTAGGAGAATCTAATCCATCCAAGGCAGTCAGTCAACACTTTATGCTAAAAAAACATTACCCTCTCCCATTTTAACCTTTTAAAACCAACTGTTTATAACCATAAAGAACAACAGTGTGAAACAAGGGGGTTAAGATAAGGCATTACATTAGCAACAGACAACCATGCATGTCTACAAGTCATACTTCTACGAGTAAACAACTTGCAATATGACTCATGTGTCCTCATAACAAAGAGGTCCCTCTTACTTAAATGAAATAATCCATGTTAATGCAGGGACAATCAAGAAACACTCACACTCAAAAGACAAGTTCCAATCAATGTGCATCAAATACCATAGGCTCGCCCTTATTTTTGTTATCTTAGTTTTTGGAAAGTCAAAGTAGAATCACTATAGGACTTTATTCGACTTGTAATGTAGGCTTGGGGGAAGGTATGGTACATATGGATATATCAAGTTACTAAGCCTTATTTGCACAGCACTAACTTTAGGGTCTACACTTTAACAAATTTTATTTTTATTCCATCCTTTTTTCTCTTTTTAATTCTTTATTGCACAGTCAGGCTGGGTGGGGTTTTATTTATTTTTTTAAACCACACCCTGCCCTACTATCTTTTCCTATTATTTTACCCTTCTACATTCCCACATTACATCACACATCCCTATAAAATCCACCCTTAACTTATGGGATTTCTCTGAGTTGAGGTACAAAATGTACAAGCAAAAATTGGGCCAAAAACAGGGTTTATTATTACACAAATAGGAAGGTAAAAGGTGAAACATGAAAAATAGGCTATACAGGCTAAAAAATAGGGATCAAGGGATATAATGCACACATTGAAGGTCATTTAGGTTAAAAGTGGAGTAATTATCAAAAATGACCTATGATCCTTTTGTAACCAACTAACCTACAACCTAGGTAAGACTAACCGGGAAAGTTCTAGATTTAACACACAAAGAGAATTTGGTAGCATCTCAGACACACGTGGCACATAGTCACATCACAAACTACTACATATTCGGTTCATGAAATTGTTAGAATGATATTTTCATGTCCCTAATCCTAATGCCATAACAAGATCCATAATGGTCACACATGTATTACCTTCATACAGTTCTGAAAACAAAATTTTAGAGGGGTATTATTTCTTTCAAAATCAGAAAAAACATGAAAACTACCTTAAATACTTTAAAATCTCCTAATTATGCAACAACATAATATAAAACAAAAAAAAATGGCAAAAATTTTACCCTAAACATGCCGGTTCTATAACCATACCGCAGCCGACAAAAAAGAAGCACGGCAATAAAAACCTGTGGCACCTATGGTATACCCCAATTAAAAACCCAAAGCTTCAACTAAATTAATAACCAAAATCAATACAAAGTAATTCCATGACAAAATTCAGATCTCAGAATTAAAATATATGTTTGTGAGTATATGAAGTGTGTAAACTCAATACCAAACATCAATAGAGTATTTATAGAGTACAAGGAAACCCTAAAGAATAAAATCCCAAATGAAAAAGGAAAAATAAATTTGGTGGCCACTTATAAAGGTCACATACAGACCATATATTGCATATACAAACCACATATGGCACTTTGTATGTACCACCCTTCCATCTTGGTTCCTGTAACTCTCTGGATTTTGCACTCTTCTATAGATAAAGGTCACATATGGACTATATATTTCATATACGCACCATATGTGGAACTTTGTATGTGTCGGTCCTCATGAACTGAATTTGCAATTCTTTGGACTTCTCCTCCCAAGACATACGTTGGCAAGATACGGACTGTATGTAGCACATATGGACCATTTGTGGTCTTTGCATGTAGGAGAGTTGGCTTTTTCCTACAACTTTGCCTCTAGACATTTAGTTCTTTAATATATTCTGCTCACATATGCCAAGTAAGTAGCACATACACCCAAATATGCCTTTGTATGTACCCAAAAACTTTAAATTTCTTTTTTTTCTTTAGATTTTCATCCAAAACCTAGTTCCCTATAAAACATACCTAAAACACATCATATCTAACAAAAAAATCTATGAAACTTGCATATTTTTATAGTTTTAAGCGTGGAATATGCTATATTTCTATAGCCCATTAATGTACATTAGTGTATGCCTAACACTAGGCTATATTTCTATAGCACATTAGTGTACGGTGGTGTATGCCTAACACTAGGATTCAAGTCAATCCCTTAATCTTACCACATCTCAACTTATAGAGAATCTTATAGCCTAGTCATACAATAATGAATCCAATACGTGCAGCCAATATTGAAGGGGTTTGGGAAGATCCTAATATGATACCTCCCCTACTCCAAGTGATCCTCAGAACATTGTTGATCAGCAAACGGAGCAGTTTCTGGCAAATGCAACTGCTAGCGAGAGAAGGGACAAGGAGGCCCAATTAGCTTAGTAGGTAGAGCTAGCCATGAAAAGACCGATAGTTGTTCGTTCAGCAACACTCGACTATAATCAAGACAGAGTTTATGGTGGTCAAGATCAAGTGATCCCACCATACCATTACTACCAGTATTATGATGATAAGGAGGATATGAGATATATTGAGTAGGCTAAAATAGGAGCTATCATTCCTTCTACACTACCCCTAATGTGAAATTTGACATAATTAGTGTCATAATCCATCTCTTGAGCTTGAAAAGTGTGTTTTTAGGCTGGGCTACAAATTATGCAAATTTGAATCTTGCTAATTTTATTAGGATCTATACTTTTTATACTATTATGAGGGTAGATCAGGAGGCCCTCAGATTGAGATTGTTCCCCTTTTCATTGACTGGAGAAGCTTCTTTGTTGCTGGGGGAACTTCCTAGTGGATCGATTACCACTTGGAATGAGTTGCGCAGGCATTTACTAAACTATTTCATTTCCTCTAGATAAAATATTGTAGTTAAAAAATGAGATATATAACTTTAAATAGCAATATTTTAAGTTGATGTATGATACTTAGTTTTGGTTTAAAAAGAACTTAAGCATGGTATCTAATCAACGTATTTCAAGGATGAGCTTGCGGGAGATATTTTATAGAGGCCTGAATATTGGTTCCAGAGCCATATCAGATAAATTATAGAAGGATTTTTTATATGTTTATGATGGAAAGTATCATCTGAAGTTCTAGACCAAATCTCTCTAACCAACCAAAGGCGGCATACTTGGGAGGTAGAGGGAAGTGCTAGTACTTATGTCAATAGGGATTCCAACAACCATAGAGTGAATGATGAGTCTATCATATAAGTGATTTTGTAACTTAGAATAGATACTAAGTTGTTGATAAAGTAGTTTGTAATAGTGAATTTTGAGAAGGTAAACATAGTAGGTTCATAGGGTTCAGCCTCTAGAGCATATAAGTATGACTTGGAAAAGTAGGCTAAGTCTCTTGATTGCAAATCGGTGGGTTTTCGAGATAAAGGTCAAGGAAACCAATGTTATAAATATTATGGATATAGATATAAAGATTGCATTATGGAGTATGATGGTGACTGAAGATGGAAAGATAACAATAAGGAGAAGAAAGATAGGTATGTCCCATCGAGAAGCCATGATACTGAATCGAGAATGGATGCATTGTTAACCGAACTAGTGAAGGGTCAAAAAATTAAGAAAAATGACTTAAGTAAATTAAATTTGATATCTCAAGTCTGACCCAAAAGGTCGGGTGTCATACGACTACAATCAAGAAGTTAGGGAAGATGTCTGGTACTTTAAATCAGAGAAACTTGGGTACCCTTCCAAGCAACATAATTCAAAATCTAAAGAATGATTGTCATTGTCTTGTTATTACCACTAGGACTTATAATTTTACTATTAATCCCTTATTACATACTGTGGATATGCCAAATAATAATAGTATTGTTGTTGCTGAGACACCTACTATGAAGTCAAACAAGGTGACAGGTGTTGATGTTAGTGTAGGTGAGGATAAAATTAAGGGAAAGGTCGATGATTCGATAGTGTAGCAAATTCCATGACCATCCCCACCTTTTCCTTAAAGACTAAAATAGAAGTAGAAGGAAGGAAAGCTTAAGAGATTTATTGAAATGCTAAGAGATCTGATCTTGAATATCCCTCTCCTTAAGGGCTTTGAAGAAGATTCCTAGGTATTCCAAGTTTAAGAAAGAATTTGTGATGAAGAACAGAGTAGCGAACATTAAGGATGTTGGTGGATTGTACCAATACAATGCAGTTACTTCTAAGTCTTTGGCACAGAAAAGGGGTGATCCTAGAGCATTTATGATCCCATGTACTATAGGGACATCTAGATTTACTAGAGAGTTTGTGACTTTGGAGCCAACATCAATTTGATGTTAGTGGCTATATTCAAGAAATTAGACTTGAGCCCTCTAGAGCTGACTACTATGTGGTTGTTGATGGCAGATCACATGGTAAGGAAACCCATGGACATATCATTTAAAGTGTTGGAAAAAGTTAATAACATCATTTTTCCCTAACTTTGTCTTTCTGGATTATGAGGTTGACTTTGAGATGTATTAGAAATATAGTTTATGGCCACGGGTGGAGTAATGGTTGATATGCAAAGAGGGAGCTCAACTCTAGAGTCAATAATGAGTAAGTCACTTTTGATGTTGAAAGAACTATGATGCCAACTGACATGAGGGTGGTATCGGTTATTCATTTTGTTAGTGATCCTGGAGGTTACTCTTTTAGGTACCTTGATGAATTCTGAGTAGTCAAGGTACCCACATTGTGCCACGCCCTTAAATCAAGCCTCGTACAGGAGGAAACCCATAGGATTTTTGGTGAAGGCTGAGTAACCAACTTAGCCACATCATGCCGCAATGTTAAATCAAGCGTTGGGTGGGAGACAACCCACTATTTTAGTGTTCATAATTGTTTTTCATTTTTTGTAGGTACAGTAGCATGAAGAATGACTTGGAACATGGTAATACATTGCTTCATTTATGATATTCCTGGTAAGGGGACTTTGTGACCAACTCATGTAGGTCATAAGTCCTACATGGGCAAGGTAAGTTGTTCTTTGAATGTTAAAAGGAAAATTTTAAGATTTTTTGGGATTTTTGGGACTTGAACTTTTGAATCTATTTATGAAGTTGTAAATACCATTTATGAATTCATAGGTAGTGCAATATATGTCAGAATAAAAAGTCCAAAGAGCAGGGGAAAAGGTTGTAATATTGGGCCCAGTCCGTAGGTGCCACCTACAATATGTAGATGGTGATGTAAGTGAAAAATTTCTTGTCCCAAATTTTTTAAAATCTAGGCCCACACCACCCTAACCTGACACCCTTAGGGTATTTAAACTCCTAAACTACCCTTATAATGCTTTTTAACTTTAAATTTCCTCCTCCCTCTTAAATTCAAATTTCCCAACTTTCCCACACTTGGTAAAAGGAAAAAATGTTACTTGTTTTCTATACCAACTTGTCCAAAGGCACTAATTACGAATTCAAGCTAGGGTTTCACTTAGTTTTCATATTCCACTTCCAATTATTCTATTAAAAGGTAACAGTTGTGACTCCAAATGGTATTATTTAGTGCTAAAATTAAAATAAATAAGTTGATGTGTTTATTTTCAAGTAAAATATGTGGAAATCAATAAACTTGTTTATAGGAGCCTTGAATTAACCTAAAGATCATAAAGAGCAGTATTGTTCTAGAAGTAAACTATATGATCATGCCCTAAACAGAAGTTGAAAGGTGAGAAAGTAGAAGAATCAAAAAGTTGGCATGCTAGTTTATATTGACAAATTCGGTTCTAATAGTATTGTGCATATTGGATATGTTTGGGCTAAGTACCAGTTATAGGGATGTAAAATTAAGGGAAAAATTTGAAGTTTTCAAATTTTGAATTTTTCTTCAAGTTTTGCAATCCTTCACTATCTTGCGAACACTAATAAATGGTTTTTCCAGTACACATGGCACCAAAGGCTTTAAAGAAAAAGGTTTCACCTTTGAGGTGAAGGGACGACTCCTCCGAGAGTAGTGGCTCAGTATAAGAGTACCCGCTTGCTAGAACAAAAACGGCCCTGACCAGAGTGACACAACAGTGACTAGAGCCTAGAAACATAATATAGCTTAGACTATTATTAAGGTGACCTTGCGCGTACCACTTTCAGACTGTTCATAAAGAGTTAGATAGCCTACTTCTACTCAGCCTGGAGCTCTACTACATCCTAGTAACTAGATCAAGGATGAATAAGGCTATGATGTTACCTCTATACTCTCCCAGTATGAGGAATGGGTAGAGGAGGAAGAAAATAATGATGAGGAGGAGATAGAGTCTGAGCCACTTTTAGAGACATATACATAGGACCCTTAGTCTGAGAAGGGGGTCACAGGATGAGGCCGAGTTTGAGGCCGTAGTACAGGATTAGTCATCAATAGTACACCAGTCTAAGGAGGGTACAGACCAAACTTCATATCAGGTACCATCACCAGGTACAGAGCCACCAACTCAGAAAAATTAGGCTGCGGACCCCAAGCACATCTCGATCAATACTATTAATGAGGTAAACCCAAGATAGTATGTTAAGGGATTAAGGTTAATTTATAAGAGAGACAATTTTGTGATCGAGACTGGCCAACCTAAGAGGGTTATTTATGAAGAGATATGGATAGAGTTGTCTAGGTTGGCTGAAGCACCATTGTTGAAGATTTCGTCTGATAAGTATTACCTAGGGTGGATGTCCAAACCCCTAGGTTCATACATCCTAGCATAGGTTAGGGATTTCTATGCCACCTACCATGCCACAATATCTTTGACTTCGCCCAGAGATAGGAAGCATGCAGAGCAACCACGATTAGAGAAACTTCTTATTAGAGGGTTCATGGTTGATATTTTAGTGGCAGTCATCTGCCGAGTTATTTTTTTCCCAGATTAGTTATATCTTACATCTACAATTGAGTTTGATCACCATTTGTGATTGGCGTATGATAGACATGTCATACGAGAGGCTGAGCACAAGAGTAAGAAAGGTGGTTTAGTGAGATGTATCTCTAATTATATTTCACCTCTTGGTGTGGATTTCACTTGGGTTGAGGGTCAAGGTATGATTACAAAAACGGCATTGAATTTCACTACAAAGTTTTAGTGGCTATTATTGTGCTATCTATTATGAACAATTATACCGGATAACTTACTGGATGGGATGGTGCAACACTAATTATGAGCATGAGGTTGGTTATGATATTGATTTTAGGGTGATCATCAGATATTAGATGCATGAGAGGGAATTCGGAGAGATGACCATAATGTCATTTCCTTGTTTGGTATAGTTGGTATATGATGAGGTTGATCTGCCAGAGATTCTAGGAGTTGATGTGAGAGTAAAGGTGACGGGCGTGGCTCAAACAAGTATGATCAAGGATCTATCAAAACCAATCCCTGCAAAGAGGTCCCATAATCCTTTGATAGTGATTTTGGCCTAGTTAGAGGGCCCATCAATTTCTACAAGGCCTACTACTACATAGGGAGTAGATATTGGTCTTAGGATGGATTTTGAGATGAGAAAGCATAGGGAGACCCCAAAGATAGGCACACAGGGTGATGGGACCCCACTATATCCACTTCAGTTCCAACTTCCTCTTTAAAGCCAATTGGGATATCTGCATTACCCTCTCTCCTACACTCCTACAGTTGTGCTACAAGTACAGTTTTTGTATTGTGTGAGTTTTTGCAGAGCTTATTAGATAGTTATAGAGTTATTACCGTTTGTCTAGAGAATGTTGAGTCCTATGTGGCATCATTATATTGGCAAATTCGTCCTTGGGTCTATATGACACTTGAGGCGGCAAAGTATAGATTATAGGCTGTACACTAGGCTGAGAGTCAGAGTATCGAGCTGAGGTAAATGACTATATTTATTCTTTTTAGGGTATCTATCAGCCCAATTAAGTGATATTGAGGTACCTGATCTAGGTGAGATTAGAGAACAGGTGGCCATAATGAGGGTAGAGATATCTCTCTCACTGAAAGCACTATTCCTTAATCTCTCCAATTATTCAGCTGGTAAATCCATATAGACCTAGAAGTTTTGATTTGTTCGTGAAGGATGAGAAGATGATACCCATAGCTGGGATAAAGAGAGGTGGAGCTTTAGGATCCTGATATAACATTTGACCAGGCCCTAAAATGGGCCAGACATGATTTGAGGGAGACTGACTTTGCTGATAGGTAGAAGTGTGCCAAGATAGCTATGGGTATATCTTCTAGCAGTACGCTTCCTTTGCTTGTCAAGATACCCTCATACGGGGATAATCATGATGCACACGCTTAGGGCATCCTAGGTATTTCCTAATTCCCTTGCTTTACATTATTTACACACACTAGGAATAATGCGATCTTTTATTTGGGGGTGGGGTATGCTATAGTTGTCGTGGGTTTTTATTGATGTTCGTCTTCTCTTATCGACTGCAGTATGGATATAGAACTGACATGTTTAAGTTAATTTTCTATCAGATTTTATTTTTTTATTGTGTTATGTTTTCTATAATTAGGATATTTTTGAGTGTCTAGGGCAGTTTACATGTTTTGCTATTAAATTTTGAGAAAAATGATTACCCCCCCTTAAAAAAAATTATTTTTACAACTATGTGAATGTATATATATGTGACCATTGTTGATCTTGTTATAACTTTAGGATTAGGGATATATAATCATTGATAACTTATGCATGAACTGAATAGGAAGTAGCTTGTGATGTGACCCTATACCATGTGTATGTGAGATACATTTAGTTCCCTTTTTGTGTCAAATACAGAACTTTCTCGATTGGTCTTGCCTAGGTTGTAAGATAGTCAGTTAGGAAATGATCATAGATTGTTTTTAATAGTAGTCCACTTTTAGCCTAAATGACTTTCCATAGGTGAATAAGTATCCCTTGATCTAGATTTTTAAGCATTATAGACTATTTTTGCTACACCTTTCACCTTCTCATTTATGTTATGATAAACCTATTTTAGCCCTGGTCCTCTGTGGACATTGTATATCTCAACTCAAGTAAATTGCCTAATTTGAGGGCAAACATCATAGAGGTGTGTAATCTAAAGTGAGTGTGAGGAAGGGTAAAATAAGAAATAATGATTTTAGGGATGGGTGTGGAAGAAAAATAAAAAGTAAAAGAAAAGAAAAATGAGGAAAAAAAATAAGAGTAAAAGAAACCACTCCCAACCTGAATGTGCGATAAAAGAAAAAAAAGAAATAAGGGTGGAATAAAAAGGGAAATTAGTTGATCAGTGGACCCCAAAGTGTAGTTCCTAGGAGGCTTCATCACTAAATATATCCATATGTATCATACTAGCCCTAAGCCTACGTTACAAGCTGAATAAAGTCCTATAGTGATCCTAACTCGACTTTCTAAAAACTAAGGTAAAGAAAATAAAGGCAAGCCTATGGTATTTGATGTGCATTGATGGAATTTCTCTTGTGAGCATAAGTATCTCTCGACCATCCCTGCATTGACAGGTAGTATTTCATATGAGTGAGTGGGACTTTTTTGTTGTGAGGGCACATAGGTTGTATTGCAAGCTGCTTACTTGTCTAAGTAGTGTTACTTATATATTTGCATAGTTGATTGTTGCTAATGTAATGACATATCTTGATTCCCTTGTGTACATTGTTGTGCTTCATGTATACATACAATTGGTTTTGAATTATTGAAATATGAAAGGGTAAAGTTTTTAAGCTTAAAGTGTTGATTAACTGCCTTAGATAGCTTAGAGGTCTCCTAGTTAAACATCGTTGTTTTGTCTTGTTTGTTTGGTTGCCTGAGGACATGCAAATGTTCTAAGTTGATGTTGTTGATGTGTTATGGATTCATATCACTTTCAACACTTAAAACAATTAAAATATGTATGTTACTTAGATTGTTTTATTAGATATGATGGGTTTTGTGTTTTGTTTTGCAAGAAATTAGTTTTAGGATGATAAACTAAAGAAAGGGATAAAAATTAAAGTTTTGGGCTACTTACCTAGGAACCTACATCCCATAGGTACCACTTACTAGATGTAGGTGCCAGAGGAAGTGTCATAAATTGGAATTCTAGAGGCTCAAAAGATCAAAAAAGAAAATCCTATCACTTACGTAACGCACCTATAGTTTGTAGGTGCCACCTACAATCTGTAGGTGATAGAGTAGATATAGAAGAGCCAAGTTCACAGAGTTCAGGAGTTGTTGGAGGAAAGGGGCACCTATGTGGGACCAGCTAGGGTCCGTAGGTGACACCTACATTTCGTAGATGGCTTAGTAGGAGGTCACCGATCTCAGTTTTCCTTTTTTATTTGGGATTTTGTTTTTAGGGTTTCTTTGTATCCTATAAATACTCGTTTAATGTTTTTAGTTAGTTTATGCACTTTATATACTTACAAACATATATTTGATTCCAGGATTCAATTTTGATCTTGGGATTTATTTGTACTGATTCTGGTTGTTTATTCAGTTAAAGACTTTGGTTTTTATTCTTTGATTATTGTGATATTGTTTGAATGTCTTCAATTATGAATTTCTTTGATCGTATTACAAATATGAGGGGCTAATTCCAAAAGCTAGGGTTGTGGAAACCTTAGCTAAATAATTGAGGGAAGTGTTCAATCCTTCTAGATAGTTGTTATTGTATGCATTATGGTTTCCTTCATACTTATTGCCTTCTTAACAGTTGCAAATGTTAGGATCCATCCTGTATTAACTACGAACCGGAGAGAAAGGTAGAGATTAGGAAAATAAGATCACAACAGTGATTTAGGGTTAATTTCTGAAATAAGCTTACCTATATTATTTGCTTAAGATGACTATCTTACATCTAATGAACTTGAGACCTAGAGGAAATAGTTGAAACTAGGGTACACGGTAAGGGTTAGTAAGGCGACGCTCTAATACCAAGAAGAGATGAGTGAAATTCGCCATAGTATGTTGAGAGGTGGTTGGTTATGCCTAGCTTACTAGACCCTACATGTGCAACAGTTAGATAGTTGGATTGAGCACGAGAAGCCTACTGAGTTAGAAGCTAGGGGGATCACAAGTGTAGTGTTTGTTTCTGACTATTTACAACCCAAGATTTTGAGTTTGGTTACTTGTTCGGGATTACTACTAAAAGAACCCTTTTTACTTTTAGTACTTCCCGTTGATTCCAGAAAACTAGAGTGACAAGTCCACATATTCACTATGGGTTCAACCCCAACCTGAGTTGGATTTCTTTTCTTGACAGTGATCGCTTTATCTTCAATTGAAGGTGTAGTTTGTGTGTTGATAACTAACCCCGTTTCACTATATAAGTTACAGCCTTATACATTGTCACGGCCCAATTTCTCAGGTCATGATGGTGTAAACCATAACCCACCAGTAGGCAAGCCAACATGTAGTTCAGCACTAATAGTAAGGGACTACCAAGAGAAATGGAGGAAGAATGAGGAATAAATGAAACAAAGCAGCTAAAATATATAAGATAGTCCCAAAAACTGGTGGAATCAGTACAAGAGCTTCTAACATAATAAGACTATAGAATAACATACCAAATGAATATGCAGATTCAAGCCATCTCGAAATACAATATAGAGACTAGTCTAGCACATAAGAGGGAGAATGATAATACTCTGAATACCAGGAGCTCACCCTATGTCTCTAAACTATAGCTGCTCCACAGGATGCACACAACTACCATGAGAACCTATATTATGATCTGCAAGCAACAAAATTATAGTATGAGAACCGACACATAATACTCAGTAGGAAACTGTCGACTAAGCTCCAAAGATAATGCAACTATAAGTAATATGCAATAGCAACATAAGCTATACTCAATTATCTGGCAAACTACATAATCAAGCTAATGAGATAATAAGGATAAACTATCCTATTCATATTCAAGAAACTAACATAATAAGGATAAGGATGTATTAAGGATGATTTACCCCTTTCTATCCATACTCAAGAACCTCAACGCTATATCATTTATCATTGTTCAATATTCGAATAACGAGTAAAAGAAAGATATATAATGGTATACAAGGCCAAGGAAAGAATATACAACATGAATAAATGATGGAAGGAGGGTTTATACGGTAATACCATAGCTACATATAGATAGATAGATATATGTATATATTTCTTTTACTCGTTATTCGAATATTGAACAATGATAAATGACTAAAAGGTACAAGCTAATTTATCGCACTAGCATTTCTAAGCCTCCTAATCATAGTAGAGACTAGTGCTAAAAAATCAGGGTCCCTGATCCAAATGTCTAAACCTGAGATAATTATCCATAATAAAGAAATCGTAAAGAATAGGATCAGAGAATCAAGGTTTTAAACTATAATGCCTAAACAATGGACAATACAATGCTAAATAATATAATTGTAAGGTAAAGAACTAGAATCATACCTCAGATCTCAATACAAATCCAACAATCAACCTATCACAAGCTAACCATAATAGCAATAACAATAACAACACAAGGAAACCGACTAGTCCAAACAATCAATACCTAATTGACCCTTTGATTAACCACCATCATTATAGCTCAGCAGGTTTAATCAACACTCAGCAAATAACCTATTTGAGCCTATACCTATGCAACCCACTATAAGACTGATAGGTTCAAGTCCATACTATATACTGCAAGAAACACTCATACCAATACCTATGCAACCCCCTATAAGGTTGATAGATATAGGGCATACTGGTGATAGGTAATGTGCATGCAAGAATGAATGCCAATACATAATCCATAATACTATAACTTATACAAATGTCATAAAGTAACCCAGTGTATAAATTTATATCATTAATATCATTATCTGTTGTTGGACTTAATCCAAAATTCATATTAATAATATCATCATCAATCACTGGACATGATCCAAAACTCACATCATCAATATCATCATCAATCACTGGATATGAATCAAAGCTCATATCATCAATATCATCATATATTGACTATTCATTCAATACTAGAGATATATGTATACATATATATATGTAAACTTATATGTATAGGTATATGAATATGTATATGTATATGTATATGTGTATGTATATGTATAAGTGCATGGCTAGAACTGTGGATAAAAGAGTGTAAATCCATAAATCCATTCTCAAGGGTAACTCCGGGACTAATCATTATAACAGTGTAGGAAGGGTTGAATCTCTCACAATTGGGGTAAATAGTAGAAGTAAAATGATGGACTGGAATATATCTTGGTCAAGTCTCTAAGATCATCATTATTAGTCTCAAAGGCTCATAAGTTATTTATAAAGATTGTACAATTCTCATTATTAAGAAATTCATTATAAAAGTGAAAAGTGGAAATAATTCCCCTTCTAGGAAAAGAGTAATAAATCTATATTATAGTTGGAATTGTACCATTTACTATCTATATGATCATGAAGTACCAATCTATGCATCCCATTACCAGTATCCATACAATACTGTTATAAGCATCAATATGTCTACAGACTATGACCACCACCTTTTCAAGGATAAACACTTCCCAATATCCAATCGATATCATAAACATAGCATTTATCCCAATAATGTATTCAAAATAACTACAATATCATAATCACAGCGTTAGGCCAAAAAAATATATTCGGCATAATCATAACATCATGATCTGGAAAGGAACCATCACAATCTGCTAAGTAATATACTAAACACTATAGTAAGGGTTCATTAGTCTCAACTATGCCTAACACGCTAACATGCTCATATAAGTCTACAAGAGTCAACATAAATCATGGCTTAAGGTAAGTCAGAAGGGCCCACTTTAATCCCCAAAAATCCATATTTAGGCAGTGTTTATCTCAGACTAAGATAAGGTATCTACACCCACTTCTAGAAGATAAATAAGTCATGATTATCACTAAGATAGCAATTTCTCCCTGAACATGAGCAACTAAGGCAATTTCACCTAAATTATGGTTTCAAGATTGTCTAAACAGTCCAAATAAGACAAATCATACTAATCATGCTTTCAATGTCTAAATACCATCCCATATCTAGAATAACCTTATAATCATGCTATGAATTAGCTCTAACTTTAAAGAAGGTAATAGGATTATAGAAGTATAATAAGTATTTCGACTTAAGGGTCAAATACCCTTTTAGCCTCCAAACTTACAAGTTAGAATAAGTCATGATATTCTACCCACAATCATATCCTAACACCCCTATCTAACATGTAACATATATATTAACCATATTAAGAAGAAAGGTAGATAGAAGCCTACCTCGATGCTGAACCACAAGCCCCTGAACCATTCATAAAATGTGCATCTTTACTCCACAAGCCTAAAATATTGTCACGTTATCAAAATCATAATATATATAAATATATATATATATATATATCATTAGAAGTCAAACGAGATCCACATTGCTATATTAAGGGTTAGATCATATTTCAGGTCAAGAATAGGCCTACGGGACCGCAAATGGAATTAAAATTTGAACCCATTTATGAGGTATCTCAAAGGACAAGGAAGTTGTGCTCAAACATTGAGCATAAATGGAGCACAAATCAAGTCTCACATCAACCCTCACAGTTTAGGAATTAAAGACTTAATTTCTAAGAATTTTACCATAATTAGGATGAAAATTGATAAAAAAAAATCAATGGGAAATGACCAAGATGAGTTATTTATCTTGACTTAACCTTTATGGATGATTTCCCACCTTTTCCTCACTTTGGGAGCCCAATTTAGTGTTAAATTGGTGGAAGAAGTGATAGAAAATTAAGTGGAAGAAGGGAGTTAAATAGTGTCAGTCATCTCTTATGCGACTCTGATATCACTTATACGATCTAGAAAAGGGGATGAAGATCACATACATGAACACAATATTGCTTACACAATATTTGCTTAAGAGGAATGGTTATTGCGTAAGCAATTACTGATCGAATGACCAGTGTCGTTTCAACTACATATTGTCACATATCTGGTGATCGCGAAAGTGATCAGACCCTCACTTACACGGTCACACCAGTGACCTGATGCACCAGATTTTGTTAAGTCTGGAATGGACTTCGATCGATCATTCGGGATTCATTCGAAACCCCGTGAACAAAAATAAAATATTCTATGGTACTAAATTCAACGTTTTAGACTCAATGGAACCATCAAAACTTTTATCACAATGAAATTTTTAGGAATACAAATAGATAAAAGTGGAGTAAAAATGTAACAACATATAGTATAAAAAATAATAAATTCAAAAGAAGAATTAGATACAAAAAAAAATTACAATCATTTTTATGATTAGTAAACCAAATAAGAGAATATATACCAAAATTAGCAGAAAACCTAAAGCCTTTACAGAAAAAATTTAAAAAGGATGTAGAAGATAATTACAACGAAGAAGATAAAAAACAAGTTCAAAAATAAAAATACTTTGTAAAAAGTTACCAAAATTACAATTCCCAGATGAAAATAAAAAATTTACATATATAGTAGAAGCAGATGCAAGTGAATAGTTATGGAGGAGTACTTAAATATAGATACGAAAATGAAAAATTAGAACATCATTGCAGATACTACTCAGGTACGTTTAATGAATTAGAAATAAAATGGGAAATAAATAGAAAAGAATTTTGTTTTCGGCTTGCTTTTTTACTAAAACTTATTCCCGATTTTTCTATTATATCTGTAAATTATCCTAATAATTTTAAATGTTCTTCTTTAGTTTTTGTATATAATAGTATATCATCTATGTATTCTATACAATCAGGTAATTTTTTAAAATAACTATCCATAAAGTGTTGATATCTACCTGGTGCATTTTTATATCCAAATGGTAATACGTTCCATTCATCAAATCCTTGTGGTACCGTAAATACGGTTAATTCCTTAGATTCTTCTTCTAACTTTAAGTGGTAAAATCCTAATTTACAGTCAAATTTACTAAAATAGTTATATCCTTGTATTTGTCTTATTTTTAATATCTTATTTGGTATTGGATAATTATATGTCTTTTGCATTTAAATATCTATAATCAATAACCATTCTACTTTTACCTCTTTTTTATTCACTATGTTTATTTATTATAAATGCTGGACTATTGTGTCTACTATTACTTTTTTGTATATATTGTTTTTCTAATAATTTATCTATATGCATTTTAAATTCTTTTAAATCGTCAAAATTATATGTTAATTCATCTCTACAAAAGAATGTACTTGTTATAATTGTGGAAAACTAGGACATTTAGCTAGAGATTGTAAATTACCAAAAAAAACCCCAAAAAATAAACAAATATCAGAAATAAAAATAGAAAATACAGAATATATGCAGATAGATTATATAGATTATGAATTAGAAAGTGAAGATAGTATATATGAAATTTCAGAGAATAAAACAGATAATGAAATAGATAGTGAATTAGATGAATCAAATGACTGCAGAAGATATAAAAATGAACCAAATAACTAAAGAAGATATAAAAATAA